>NW_009631396.1:4461-8135 GCF_000690535.1 Cariama cristata | reverse complement strand
GGAATGTCAGCTGCTGCTGTGCAGCACAAAACCACGCTAGCTACACATCTTGCCTTCTTGACAGAAGGGCAAAGAGCGACCTTTTGCAACTGTTAACTTTGCTCATACTTCTTTCTAGAAAGTAAGTAGAAAACTTCAAAGCCTCTTTCCCCTCCTCAGGGTTTCTTTTGGCTGGTCAGCTTATCTATGTGATCATTGTTTCCAGAGAAGCACACAAAGCTTCCACAGGGGGTAATTACAGCGAAGGTGACGATGAAGATGCAACCACCAGGCAAAGAAAACAGTCTTATCGGGACATCCGCACTGACACACAGGCCTTCACTGCTGTTCTCAGCGAGCCAATTACAGTATTTCCAGAAAAGGTGCTTCATACTCAAATGGCTCTTCATGTCAAAGATTAATAAGCACTCTAAATGAAGAGTTGATGCACTAAAGGTACAGACGGGACAGCAGGCAACATAAAACTTAACACACCCCCATCTGACTATCCTTTCTGGAGCGGTGGCTGTGCAGCTATGGAGTGAAGTCACACATACAGACACGACCCGAAACCAAATCTTTCGGCTCTCCGTCTGGTGCTTATCTGCGGCATCATTCCCACTTTAGGTAACATCCTTCCAATTTATGGCCAACCAAATGTCCCATCACAACTTATTTTGTTTGTATGTTCCAAACTTAGCACTTCTGATATTGCCCACGGCTTGCCCCGCACAAAGAGTTTGTCTTCCCAGTCACCCCTTCCCGCTCCCAGCAGGACAGCTCAACATCCCACCCGCTCAGCCCATCCTTGCGGTAACCACAGCAATGGCTCACATGGAAAATTATTAGTGGGAAAATACTTATTCTTAGCTTCCTGTAATGAAATTCAGCAGCTCGGAAGGAGGAGCTGGAATTACCACATGATGATCAATTCCCAAAAGAACAGAGGGCTTTGTCTGCAGTACGGAGACGTGTGTGGCTGCAACGACAGCGGTCTCTCCCTCTGTGCAGCGGAGCTCTAGCAGGAGAGGTAGGGATAAAACAGAACTTCCTCCAGCAAGTTACCCACGCTGCTCTCAGAGAAACTTCTTATAAACTTGTATTAGAGGAACAGCAATGTTGCTATTCCTAAATAAGTTTTCTTAATGCAGAGCAAGCTAAAATCTAGAAATACATGCACCAACTCCTCTTCTTTGCAATTTACACCTTATTTCCAGTAACAGGACGGTTTAGTGTTCAAGCTCCTTTAGGACTAAGGTACAGGAACAACATCCCTGTTAAAAGCGAAAGACAGGGAAAACATCCCAAACAATTCTTTTCCACTGCTGCACTTTAGACCCGATGTTTGACATTAGTCCGGATCCCAGAGGCAAAATGGGAGTGCTTTATCCACTAAGTCAACCAGCTCCCACGGCTATAGCCATCCTAAATGGAATGCATTATTCCTGCATTAAAACATATGTTTTTCAAGGCAGCTAGCCATCCGGCTGTTCTGAGAGAGATTACAGAAGACCTAATTTTATCAGGCAGGGATACAATTCTCCTGGTTGTTTTTGCTCCCTAGGGACATGGAGCTGGTGAAAGCAGGTTGCCTGACTGCTGGGGAACAATTCTGAGAGGTTCAGTTGCTGATCACTGAGGCAGTAACGCACATCCTGGGTCCACAAAATATATTAATGTATGCCCTGTAGGCTCTGTGAGCTCCCATCCCCATGGGATTCAAAGTCCAGAAACACCTAGTTTGTATCAGCCATTCTCAAGTCAACAAGAATTGGAAAAAGTTTATGTTGGCAGAGAAGTGCTAAAACTTTAAGCAAGCTTTTTTTCTTTTTTCCTTCTTTTTCTTTTAATCAGCTTAAGTTACACTAAATAAAACGAGGTGTTTGCTCACAAGAGCAGGAAGGAAAGTTAAGTTACTATTACATCGATTATCTTTGGTATAAATATAATCTCTCCTGTCAGTGTTTATTCTAAGTAGTGTTTCAGAAACTCCAAGCTCTGAAGTTTGAAAAAAAAATGCAAGCTGATAGAGCCAGGCATTTTACCCCCAAAAAAAAAAAAAAAAAAAGATAAAATACCCAGGCGACAGTAATAACCCAGTACTGGCAAACATTATTCAGAATGAGAAATACAGGTGTGAGGCTCTTCCCAAGACTTTTCATCAAAATGTAATGGGAAAATTTGTGTAGCAGATGGAATGCTGCTGCCTGCAGAGCATCCGTTAGCTATAAATCACTGTTTCCTCACACATGGTGCAAATTTAAGAGTCCTCCATTCTAATTAATAGAATGAGACATCCTGGCCTGATGACTCTTCCCTGATTTCATAAGCTCTAAGAAAAATTTTGGATTGAATCAACCTCAGAGGAATGCTACAATTCCTCTCTTTATTAATCCAGGCCCAAAACTGAGCAACTCACTGAGAGATTCAGGAAATGCTTTTTATAACTTTGAGACACACAGTTGAAAGAAAACCATTTTAAGAAATTATCTGAACATTGTATTTGAAACAAATGAAAACAGGATACTATTCAGCTTCTGCTTGCACCTCTGGGACTCCTCACCATTAGTTCACTCTTTGGCTTCTGAAACTTGCCACTGAATAAACATGATAAATCCAATGAACAGACAGTTTCATGACAAAAACTAATCAGATAGAGGGAATCAGGAAGGAACCCATCACCCTTTCCACAACATTACCAATGAACTAGAAACACGAGGGGTCCTCCGCGTGCATATTTTCCTATGGACCTCCAAGTATTATCTAGTCCGATGTACGCGTGAAAGACCAGCAATCGGCTCCATGCAGTTATGCTACCATCCATCATGTTTACTACTTAATATTTCATGCTAGAAAATTTAAAATAGAAAACTGAAGATCAGTTATCTGGGACACCACGAAAAGATCACCAAATGCAGCTTTAGTGCAGATGTGTCAGGCTAACAGGTCTGATTAACATTTCCAGCCTAAGTATCCAGCTGAAACTGCAAATACCACCCATACTAGAAGTAGTAAAAATCATAAAAGACAAACTGGGAATCATTGCTACCAGATGTCCCCTCCACCCAACTGAGGAAAACTGGTTCTAACTCTAGCAAAGCTTCAGAGAAGCAGCCAGGGAGGAGGTGGAGGGCTCTCTTTAAAGCCCCTAATTTCCTCCACTCCCCAAGGCAAAGGGTCAGAGCTGCCACTTTTAAAAATAGCCCCAAACTCACTCCTCATTTCCTCAGTATTACAGGGACAACACAAAAATATGCACAATCTGTAACTCTCCTGGTTATTCTTTATTATACCAGCCTGGATGCTCCAGAACCCTTCCTTTTCTTCACGATGTTTACATGCTTCAATCATGTACCAACAGTAAAATCTACTCCCACTCACAGTAGCCGAAATATTTCTTTCAGTATTTGTGTTTAACTCGCTCTCCCCAAACCATTAATCATTTAAATCATTCTGACCATCTGCATAGTAGAAATTCGTGATCAACTTATGGACCTTCTGCTTGATGCACTGGTGACGGATTTGTTGCTTTGCTCCTCTTGATCACGACCTGAGCTGTATTTCCTTTTCCTGTGAGACACAGGCATCGCAAGGAACCCATGTGCTGCCATGCTTGCATCGCGTTTTCCTGGGTTGTAAGGCTCAAGAAAATACAGTATCACCTGAAGTGCAGGCTCTTATCAAAATCTTTGCAA
>NW_009631396.1:0-4430 GCF_000690535.1 Cariama cristata | reverse complement strand
GGAATGATCACCTCCGAGTCCGTATAAACAGCTCCCTATGACATGCTCCAAAAGGTTTTTTATGCATTTCAAAGCACTGCCTCAGAACCGTACCTTTGCTGGCTGCATACAGAAAGACTGTGTCAAAGTCACACACAGATTTCTCAGCAGATTTGGTACCCATCAGCTGTCAGTCCTGAAAGGTAAATTACGGAAGCAACATAAAAGCTTTCCCATTACTAGTTTTGCCTAATGCAAGACTTGTGGGTGAGATGCTGCATAAATGCACAAAACCCACCCGTAAGTCCTGCTTGCTACAAGAGGATCAGATCCAACTTGCTTATGTTTATAAGCTCTTCTTCAATCTTTTCTGCGCTGTAGCCACAGCTCCCTCTGAATGGTAGGGAAGAACCTGAAGCAAAACCTTTCTGCTCACTCAGCAAAATCCACGTAGCCAGTCCTTACTTGGCCAATTACTTCCTTTGACTCTTCTCTAATCTATTTAAATTCTGTGCTTCCGCTACTTAATCTATGAAAAAGATCCTCACCTACTTTGATAACTGCCTGGCAATCAAAGAACAAAAAAAATACCATGATTCCGTAGCAAATTTTCAAGCCAAAAAAATAAAGACTCTACCCACTTGCTTGAGCCAACATGTTTTCTTCCAGTAAGGTTTTATCCTATTTGGCTGGGCTTCAGTCCTGGGTTTCAGCTGTTTTGCTGATACTACTTTTTCCACACATGCCACCAACCTTGCTCTTTCTTCAGCTTCTGAAAATCCTAATACATAGCTCTCCTCTGCAGACTGAGCCTCAATTCTTCAGTAAGAGACAATGAGCTTTAAAAGGAACAAACACAGGTGCATGAAGCCATTCACAGAAACTCCCACACAAAATCACAAACCAGACAGCCAAATGTATGTTTAACCAGAAAAGTAAACAGAAACCAGCTCCTTCTGTACATGAGGCAAGAGCAATGATATGATAACCCTGTCACATAACCCAGAAGCGACTGAAATTATGTTCAAGGCCTGAACTGCTAACAGGGGAATTCCTCATTATTACTTACCTCATACTTTCAGAGATAACACAAGCTGAAGTTCACTCCGCTAACATCCCTTTACTAGTTAAAAACTCCAGACAAGACAGAAACTGTAGTCAAACAAAACCCGGCAGCTAAATAAGCTCTTTATGAGTGCGCTTAACCCTCTCGGAGACAAGCTGGCCCACACAGCACGGCCTGGGAGACAGCTGTCCTACTTTCAAAGCCAAAGCTCTTGTCACACCACCATCTACGTTGTACCAAGAGGACAAACTTTACCGCACAAGCAGTACAATAGTCCCATAATGTGCACTGTATAAAACAAATCCACTGAATGTGCTTAATTAGAACCTTTGAATCTGGCTATTCCAGAGTTTCTCAGCTCTATTAACGGAGCTGTCATGAGGTTAACGTGAGAGGAGCCGCTTGAAAATTTCCCCCAAAGTATGAACGCACCTAGACATCCCCAAGCTGAGCGCTGAAGTGCTTCAATACTAACATTTTCAGCTGAATACGGGACAAATTCAGACATTTACCATGTTCTATGAACTCATCAGCACACACTGCAAACATTTTAAGAAACAGCACTGTATAGTGGATACAAAGTCACCTTCAGACACAGCTGCAGCTCAACCCCAAAGGTGTAAAACTCAGCTCCCGTACTTACAGAAAGGTGAAGACCGAGGCAAAATTCTTCTTTAAAGTTAATATCCCTGGCACTTTTACTGATGAAAAAGAAGCAGATGCAAATACAAAGACAGCCCTTCCCATCATTAGTGATGCATAATGTGGGTGTTACTGACAGATGAAGAAAAGCACCAGAAAGAAAAAAAACCCCAAAAGTGAGAAAAGAAGGGAAACATGAGTAACGAACAGGTTCCAGGTTTCACACAGTTCCATGACCCAATTCACTGCTTATACAGAGTTAATGTTATTTTAACATTTTTACTTAGAGGCAACGACACTGATCCCTTCTGTAAGGGAATGAGATGTCTCTGTAAAGTGGGATGTTTAAGATTTGGGTATAATGTACTTCACACTGATAGAAGACAACTGAATTCTTATCTACACTTAGAAATAAATGAGTTAGACTCACATGAATCACCAAGGCCAAATAAAGACACACAATAAAAGATTAAAAAAAAATAAATGCAATTTCTGTTGATTAATAAACAATTACTGTTTCCTCAAACACATTCTGCTGTTTTGCTTAGACATTTTCAGTGTACTCAGGTATGGGACTACTGTTACTTCCACGCTGACCACAGGCTCAGTAAGGAATAATCCAGGGAGGGCAGAGGTATAATTAGTCCTGTTGCTCTGTCCGCACAGATTGCTCCTGAAGAAAGTCTCATGGCTCATCATTGCAAACTACGATTTCTATTTTAAGCATACATTAAACTAACCCTGCTCCACTTTGCATCCCATTTGCTGACACAGCACCTTTCACAAGCGTAACGCCAGATAAGGTTTTAATGCTACATCTCCCCCATATTGTTAGAAATTCTCTACACTGTGGTGGTCAATGGTAACGCAGCCCTGCATAAAACAGCGCAAGGCTCAGCACACAACTTGTTTATGCTCCCAGCCTGCGGTCTCCTGCATCTGAAGGCATCTCCCAAACCGCGCTCAGGTACTCCCCACCGTAAGATCAGACATCAAGGACAGAGCAAGCTGCCAGTTCCTGCCATCGGGGCTACTTGTATGAACTCACTGCGGTTGCAGTTCCTCTCCTGTTCCAAAAACGAGGTGTTCTTACCCAGAAAACCTGACAGAAACATCTACATAGTAAACAGTCAAGCCGAGAGACAAATAAAGCTGCAATGAGGGGGTGGGAAAAAAAAAGGATCAAGTGTTCTTATCTGAGCAACAACTACTCAGTTAAACATGACGCACTACTGCCATTTTTAATAAAATGCTTCTGTTCAATGTTGTTTACTACAAACAGTTCATAGTTATATCCAGTTGAACAATGCACACATACGCCTTAAAATCTTTACGCTTAAGCTCAAACTAGGGCGTATTTTTCAAGAACTATACAATGACATTACCTCACCGACTCACTCGGCTCCTTTACAGGTCAGACCTCAGTTATCTCAGCAACAAGATACCGTGAAACACGTTTCCAAGAGCTTGGGGACACAGTCACACAAAATTCTTTGTGCTTACGTTTTTCTGATAGAAAAAGTGATTTGCACAAACAAATCCATATGAAGAAATCTGAGTATTAAACCCACAAAGGGCAGTGGATTTAATATTCAAAGAATTACTTACATAACATAGAAAACTTCACTCTATAGCACTGAAGTTTAAGCTACTTGAGAAGCTTGTTACAGATTAGCATGATGTCACAGCCAGCCACTCTAGCAAAAGGATTTAATTTATTTTAAAGTTTGCAGTACTATCTATTACAGGGTCAAACTATAAAGGGCTTTCAGTATCAGAAGAAACAAGTTCCAGAAAATACAAGCAAACGCTTAAAACATTCAGCATATCCTTAAAAAACACAACAAATTATTTCATATTACATCTTGAGTAACACGAGAGAATGTTCCTCAATTCTTTGTTATCATGGAGTACCCAAAACCAAACACCAGATAGCATTATCACTTTAGTTAAATGCTTACAGAAAGGATATCCAAAAACACTTCACAAAAACCCCCCAAACAGCTAACATTAAAAGTTTAAGTACAAACAAGTTGTGTTAAGAAAGCACTACATGGCCTTTTCATCTGGCAAAGTATCAAGCGTTGTACACGAACGCAGGCAGTGGGGGCTGACAGCACCCAGCTCAGTGAATGAATTCCTAATCTTCAGAATAGTAAACAGGTCTCCTTTATACACCGCATATTCCGAGACAAAGCAACAGCGTGAAGAAAGATATTACTACAGCTTGATTTTCTATAAGTTTTAATACCAAGAGAGATATTGTTGCCACCATGCAGTAAGCCCTCCTGCGAAGCCACTGATGATGGCACCAAGCTCCATGCCCTGATGAGGGAGGAAGTTTAACGATATGCAAAACAGAGCTACCTGCTCTGCAACCGTCACCCTCTACCTCAGAGCCATCCCTCGCCCTCCGGCTTCACAAGGGGACTTCACAACAAAGCTATATTCAGAACAGCATTTTGAGCACTAGGAAACAAAGACATACCCATGCAAAAAAGGAAACAAAAAAAAGCGCATGCTCTGTCCCGATTACGGCTACGCAAAAGAACTTATTCAGAAAGTGGGAAGAACACCGGGTATGTCTTCACGAGGTATCCAAAGCTCCTTCATCTCCCCCGCCCCAGGACCACCGGCTGTCCCCAGGGTCTCTCCCTCCCACTCCACATCCCGAGCTCAGAAACTACAGAAAAGAGGCCACAGGAAGAAAAACCCTCCCGACAGGGATCACCTCCCCCGAGCG
>NW_009631395.1:0-30966 GCF_000690535.1 Cariama cristata | reverse complement strand
ACAGCTATCTCAGTTAAGGCAAAATAACATTCTGCAGTCAGAATTCTAGTACTAGTCTTAGGAGAGCATCTGGTTGCATTAAGAAAATTAAATAAGTGGCTTACATGTCTGCATTATCTGAATCATTAGCATTAATTTATTAAAATAGCTAAATATAAAACAATTTAACTCATGTATTAATCAAGTATATGTTTAATAGCTAGGGCATTTCTCCTCCAGTACCCTTGTCACTGAATCACACAAATATTCAAGCTGGGAGGAAGCTCAGGAGATAATCTGGTTCAATCCCTGGCTCAAGCAGGGGTAACTTCAAAATTATGACACGATAGTCAGGGCCTTGTCAGCAAAGTTCTGCACATCTCCAAGGATGGATCTTCCACAGCCCTTTTGAATAACCTGTTGCTGTTCCATTTCCACATTCACTCTCACAATGAACATTTTTTTTCTTCTGTCCAACAAGAACTTCTGTTGCTGCAAGTTGTTTCTGTTGCCTTGTATTCTCTTCATGTATACCTCTGAGAAAAGTCGTTTTTTTAATGCTCATCCAGGTGGGTGAAGACAGCAATAAGATAGCCCTTCTGCACTTGCCTATGCTAGTACAGAGGATGAGTCCATTACAGGTAGAAGAGCACATGTCTTTGTTGAACATCATGAGATTTGGTGATTCTTAAGTCCAGCTTGTCGGGATCCCATTGAATGGGACAACCCTACCCCTTGGTGTATCAACCATTGCTCCCAAGTTGGTGTCATCTGCCAACGGACTGAGGTTGCATTTCATCCCATCGTCCAAGCTTTTAATAAAAATGTTAAATAGTATTGGCAACAGTATCCACTCTGAGGAATGCCAGCAGTAACCGGCTTTCAGTCTGACTTTGCAGCATCATTATTCTTCAAGTCTGACGGTTCAGCCAGTTACCCAACCACCTTCTAAGTCCACCCATCCAGTCCAGGTCTCTCCCATTTGGCTATAAAGTTATTATATAAGCCTGTGTAGAAGTCTTTGCCAAGGACAGGAAAGATGACATTCTCTGCTCTCTCTTCTTCCAAAAACAGGAGGGAAATCAGGTTGGCTAGGCAGAGTTTGCCTCTGGTGAAGTCATGATGGCTATTCTCAATCACCATTCTGTCCTTCACATGCATCAAAATGAAATTCATTTCCATAACCTCTAGGAGTATGCTCTATAGTCTTCCCAGGAACTGAGGTTTTGTGCTATCTCAATCTCAAAGTATATAAGATACAATTATTATTTGTTTTATAAAAACAAGGATACTGATTTTTACATCCCCCCAATAAGGCATTTTTATACAGAAGAACCTCTTTACAGCTGTCTGAAAAATCTTTACTATTACCTGATTTCTGTACACACTTTTATACATTTTGCCTGCTTTAAAAGTACAGAATAACAGAAAAAAAAGTTTAAGTATTAATAAGTTTACAAGAGAATCTTTTTAAAAAAACAATACATCTTCCTTCCTTTAATCTTCCTGACAAAAGCTTCCGTATGGTCAAGGATTCAAAAATTCATCCAAAATTTTCAGAGATGATTCATACAGGATTCTGAAATGGCATAAAACAATGCATAACAGGATTAGATACGCTAAATGGCTAAATGCTAAATCAATCCTCGACTATTTGATTCTCAGAGTACAGCTACCACATGATTTCTTTGACCAGTTATTCCATATTAGTGTAAGTATTAAATATGCCTTTACAAATTACTTTTGAAATAGCTGGGGTTTTTTCTTTTAACTTTTCCATTTTTCTGCTGATCATCGCTAGCTATAGTATAATCTACAGCAAGTCACTTTAAATTACTATGTCAATTCAAGCATATTTTCTAATATTTCATCATCTATTTAAAGAACCCACTCATTTTCTTCACGGCATTTTTACTCTTTTTTCAAACATAAATAGTCAAATCCTTTACCGATAATTCATACTAAGGCCACCGTTCATTCTTTTACTTTCTTCCTTTCTCACTCATTCTTCAGTCTTCATAATTCTTCCCCTCACTTGCAGCAATTCTTTTCCAAGCCTGAGCTTTCTATCTACTCCTTTTTAGCAGCTACCTCCTTCAGCTGCACATACACCCATCTGAGTCCTTTTCCGACTCTCTTTTGTCTCACATTACTCCCTAAACAATCTCAAAGGTCAGCTCTGAAATTTCCATTTCACAGGTCTTTTTTATTTTCTTGCATTCCCTGTAACAGTCACTCATCTAGCCTTTGTAGTTGCATTCTCACTCAACTTCTTCTAATACTGCTCTAAAATATCCTCAAAAGACAGAAATGGGCACTTTGGTCTTCTGTCAAAACATTATCTCACTGTTAACCACTATAAACGTCATCCTTCATGTTACCTTTGTAAAAGATTCCGTCACCTGTATTTCTCAAGCATTTTGTTCTCCATATTTTTATTACTGTCAGCCTAGACTGATGCCCCGAAGAAGCAAGGTGAGTCACTCTTTAATCATGATGATTTAGTGCATTCATCATGAGACACCGAGACCTGGAATACAAGCGGCAACTCTGCATTTTCATAGCAGTATATTGGATGTTAGGGCTCCCTGAATTCAGACTGCCATGGGTGTGTCACATGCTCCTCTTTGTAGTGCTATATCCTTTCAGCCATGATGGAACTCAACTGTCAAAACAAGCTAGTATTATAACATTAGTATAATTAGTTAAGTACTGTGGTTTTAGACACAATACTACTTTGTATAAATTTTATTTTGTTACAGTTTAAGGCTGATAAAACAATAGATCTGTACTGTTGGACCATGTACCTTGGGCACATTGGAGAAGGAGCTGTCATTTAGAATAACTGTATGCTTCCCCAAAGAGACAAATTTAAGCCAGTTTTACTCGGTACCTTTCTAGTGAACTTTTAGATGGCTGGCAGACAATTATATTACAAAACAGTTCAAGAATCATTATTTAAAGATGCAATGAGAGTGCAATAAAGCGTTTGGGAAGCTAGCTAAATTATAATTCTAAAGAAATAGCTTTCAGCACAGCTATTAGCTAAATTTAAATTCTAATACCCATATATCAAAATGCTAATTAAAGTAAATACAAAATATTAAGTAAAAGGTATTATTCTATAGCACATTTATTTTTATAGAGCATGGAACATTTTTCTCTAGCCTCCAAATCACTGCATTGACAGCTTTATTCGCGTTGTTTTGCTAGGTATAAATATTTGCATTTTATAAACTAAACTAATGTGTGTGCCATTACTCTTGAGGAAATTCTCTCAATATACAATATGTTGCCCAGAATTTTTAAGTGCACTGAACAGCATTTTTAAAATAATAGACCCACAGGGCCATCTTAAACTGCTAACTCAGCTGAAGAGGGAAGACTAAATTACAATGAAAAGGTTTGCTTCTGAATTAGTGCAACAATTCCTTGTATAAGGGCAGCACTTTAATTGCTACACTAGACAGCATTTTTACTTTTTTCTTTCTTTGCTAATATGTAATAGATTACCTCTAAGTCTATATTTAAGATGCTGGCACGGAATGCCAAGTCTCTTGGGAAATTAAAGAATGTCACTATTTCCTGGTATACCTGGGTATTAAATAAAATAATCCCTTAAGGACTAATTATGAGATAATGCATTCAGAAGCAAAAACTAATAATAATATTAAGTATGAGTTAAAAAAAAGAGCAATATATTTTAGCATACATCAGTGCAGCACTGCACGTTATAAGATTGTACTCAAAGTAATGATCAGAGACGTAGCTTGCGGCATAACATAACTAAAATTTTGGAGTTTGGCAAGCAAAGTAGGATGATAAAATAGTTTACAAACAACAGGGCACATTTCAGAGTGTACGTAATCACATTTGAGTTATACATTAGCACACTCGTACCAGAACACTACAAATGACATGTCAGAAGACACCAGTGGCCCAGCCTGGTCCAACATTCTGTCTGTCTGAGGAAGTGCAAACACACTGTAAATTAGTCAGGCAAAACCTGGTCACTGAAGAACTTCCTCCTAATCTTCTTTCAGCATGAATTCTTTTAGCCTTCAGGAGAGAGAGAAAACAACCCCAACATACCTGTACAAATACGAAACCTCCCAAATTCTGCAATGGTGTGCGATAGCTTCTGAATTTTGTTATCATATTGCAATTCTGATTCTTGTTAAAAATACTTCCCATCATCATGTTCATGTTGCTAATCTTTTAATTGTATCTGCAACTATCTCTTGGTTTTGTATTATAGAAAGGTAGCCATTCATATATCACAAAATTAAAACACTGTGGAGCATCTTATGCTCTTCATCTACCCCAACTTACAGGTTGATTTGTCCCTGTCCACTGGGCAGAGATGATCATACAGATTCATAAAGCAATTACCTGTGTTCCTGCTTTGAAATTTATAGTCAGTAGTGCACTCAAGTGGCAGCAATTATTCATTTTAATGGGCCTATTTATTTAATCATGTTAAGATTTGCTTTAAGTCCTCAGCCTTTTCTACTGTCTTGATTAAAAGAAGTGCAAACTGAATCATGATGCTCTGCTGCTCCCCCTTCTTTTCCAGATCATTATTATTAAAAATGTTCTAGTAGAACACTTGGCAACCCAATGTTAAATGATTCCATGAGGGCAAAAAATTGGGTTTTGTGTATTTTTGTTTGATTTGGTTTCTAAGCTAGGTCCCAACTAAAAGAAATTTGTTTGCAGCCAAGCAACTAATTAAAACAATCTTCTGAGGAAGTAGAGTCACTTTGAATTTTAGAAGTCCAATTACGTAGTGATTTTTTCCTCTGTGGAACCCAGTCGAAATCTTGACAGCAGAATTTCTGTTTTCTATTTACTTGTGTCAGATAGGAAATGGAAGTGAAGGGTGCACTGGTTTTGATTTTTTTTTCCTCCTGCTTTTTTTTTTTTTTAATAAGTCTCATTTTTGACGGTACATAAGTGAAGTGGCTCGTATATATCATAAAACTTTCTGGTCTAGTTCTTTATCTCTTTAGAGTTACATAATACCTTTTTGGCTCTGATATAATAGCACATTTAAATGAATGAATGCACATTTTGTTAGCAACACCATAGCTACTCTATTGTATTGTCCTGAATATCAGGGCTTTTTTTTTTTCCCTGGAAAAATCCAATTTACCTTCTGCACTTCTGAACGAATTCCAAATGGATATTTACGGTACAGCCTTCTAAAAGTTCTGCCACTGCCAGAACACTTAGTGTAGATGTTGAGCTTCTTGATAAAATTCAAGTGCAAACTCTAAGGATTTCAAGCATCATAACAAGAAAGGGATATAGCCGATATGGCCTCCTTGATAAACTATCTTATTTTTCCATACAGAAGCATCTCATAATTTTAGTATTGACTTTAAATGCGCAACACCGTTTCAGTCACAGCACAGCTGCCAAAGGTCTGTGTCTAGTCACTACAATGCCAGAGAACAACATGCCTCAGCTAGTGATCCACCAGAAGAGCGTGCTGTGGAAGTGTGCTTAGGTTGGATGGACCATGCAAGAAACTGTTGAGTAAAATGAAGTTCTGTTTTAATTCAAAGTCTGTGTACTCTACATCCATTGTTTGACTGAATAGTAAGGGTCATCAGTTTGAAGAATTAAAGATTGCAAGGGCCTCTGCATGTTCAGGCCGCTGCGATGCATTACCAACTTTCTCGGTATTTTTGGATGACTGTACATAACTCTATTCTGTTTTCTTCATATTCTATGTTTGTGCTTTTTAATGTCTACTTTGCATGTTTTCTAATTCCATGGGCAGTTCAATAACTAGGCAGAAATCAAATGTTAACAAATTTTTAGACTTAAGCAAGTTTGAGACACTTAAGGCTAAAGCATTCATCATTATTATCTGTCTTAGGCAGGTCTGAAAAATGATTGCAAATACAATGTAGCCAATTACTTTCAAGAAACTTATCCCAAAAGATCTAAAAGTCAGCCAGATACAACACCAAAATCCCCAAAAAGAGCAAAATAAAATCATCTGTGGAAAGGTCTTAAAGTCATTGTTATATTCAGCTATATTTTTACCATTTGCATAGGTATGGATTCATATGCCTAATACCAAAATGTAGGAGAAAAATCTTCTAGTAATAAGAAATAGTAAATAGGCTACTTGCTTTGTTCTACACCTGCTGCTAACAGAACTGAATTTCAGACCTGAATCCTGCAATATACAAGATCAAGTCATAACACATTCAAATTAAATGCAAAACCACAAGCTAATATGTAAAGATTGCAATCACAGCAAACGTATGGACAGGAAATCTAATACTGTGCTGAGCTCAATACCTCACAATTTTTTTACCCACTCTTTTAAACCTTGCAATCATTCAGAATGCTCTAACTCTATTATGTAAGTACAAAAGACAGACAATTACTGTGGAGAGGCTATAGGAGAGGTTAGTGTTCATTTCCCACACAGCACATTTACCTTTCAGTGCTGCTAGATTCTTCTGTGGCAGCATCCTTGCATGTTATCAGCTTCCTTTCAATGGCAGGTGCAATATCCTTTAGAAGTGAAGTTTTATGCTTACCTATTTGAAGTTGGACAAAAATAATTATTTATCAAAAAAATCCTCAACCCCACATATTTTCATAGAATTTTTTTTTTACATAAAAGATTAATTTAATATCTAATCTTCCATTAAACAGACTTTCACTGTCCTGGATTAATTATTGTGTATTTCAGCAAATAAGAATATAGAGATGTTTGTCTGACCTTTAATTATAATCACAATGCAGACAGTGGCTGTTAGACTAAAAATCCCTTGAATTTCTTCACAGAGAATGCATTCCATCAATTCATTTAAAAATGACCTAAGGAAAAAATAAAGCAAAAATATGTTATCAATCATGTTTCTTTCAAAATAGAACTGAACAGAACAAGTTTGCAATTATGCTACCCTGCCACCATAGCTTCAAAGATACCATGCAGGACAAAGCAGCAGTAATTGAAGACCACACGCTGCTTCTGGAATGGACAATACCTGAGTTAGCAGATTGGTAAATTGCTTGGGAAGAAAATAAAAAAAGTTTGTACACAGAATAAGTAGCTGTTATGAGAAATGAAGAGCTCACGGACTATTTTGGGAAAGTCAATCCATGAAAAAAACTACTAGTTCTACTGGAATTTAACTTGCATACTTTGTACTGAAATTTCTAACCGGTTTCTACTGAAGTTTAAAAAAACAGGCTATGTGACTCCAATGGTTTGTTAGTAACTACTCATGTCCTTAAAACTATTACGACTTGTAGCCTGATTACAAACTGGAGTTTAAATAACACTTTGGTCTAAAATATGTATCTCAAAAATTAAAATAGATGGCTTTCCAATTATAAAACAGTGAAGAATGTTTATAACTAAATATAGTCCCAAAACACTGCCAAACCATATTTTAGATATTGAAAGTATGGACAGACGAACAGAACCAAAACAACTGTTTGTGGTAAAGTCTGAGATAAATACTAACTCAATAGGTATCTTAAGAGACTCACTTTTAGCAAGAGATGATAGTATTACCAGCAAACTTTAGAGGTGTTTTGGGACATATATCAAGTTAAGAAAAATGAAACAAGAGAGTCAAAGAAGAGGTCTAGCAACCAAACTAAACTGCAGTATGGAATAAGGCAACACTACAGAACGAAACCACAATTGGTCATTATACTGTTTATGGTAAAAATAACAAATTTAACTCAGAAGCAATTCTCAAAAACAGAGAAAAATAAAAGAACAAGACGGATAAAACAGGAGATGGACAAGATCTGTAATCCTCACACTCCTCAGAGCACAAAACTAAATGCTCTGTGAAGAACTAATGGGGAAACTGAGAGAAGTAGATGTTACAATAACTTCCCCTAAAATATTTAAAAATGCCTTTGGTAGTAGTATTATCTGTTACCAAAACTGAACACCATAAATACCCAGTTCCAACTTTAATTGTTCTTCAGGCTTTTACTGTGCTAAGATATCAAAATGAAATATGCAGTTAAGAAAAGAACCAACCTCCACTAGTGATTCAGTTAATAAGCTTTGTAGAAGCTCAAATATTTCTTCAAAAAGCTGAGAAAGATGAAACCTCTTTAGGTTCTGAAATAAGTATTATGAAGTTGCTCGTGCATTGCATTACTTTTATTATATCATTGTGGACTAATCTGACCAAGTATTGCTTCCATTTCATATTGCCCTTAAATCACTAACTGATAGTATTTCAGAGTTTTGACTTTATTGTTATCACTGTTTAGGTCAGTAAACACACTCTTTAGTTCCATGAATGGACACTGTAATTTTATTAACCTGTATTAAGACTCACGGCAGACCCAACACAGCTGCCTTTCCTCACCTCCGTCTCAACAAAGTTCACATGAGCCTGCAGGCAATGATCAAACAGAACAGAACAATAAGCTATTTACAAGCACATAAGTTAAAGAAATAAGTAATTGGTTTCTATACAGATAGTTTCCTACTAAAGGAAAGGATACTCACAACAATTGGTCTGATATTGCCAAGTCACTCAGTATTATCACTGGTATGGGGATTGAAATTCAGTGCTAGAGATTTTCTAATTAGTAACTGAAAACAGACACTGCAGAACCCGGTGCAAGGTGGTTGTGTGTTCACAGAACAGAAGCTCTCATCAGATTCTGTAATGTCAAAGGCTTTTGCGTTGGTGTGGAAAGATGATAATTTCTGAGATATTAAATGATTTACTACTAGACTCTGATTATGGCCTATCAATACAGGTTAATAAAAGAAAACAGCCTTAAAAGTAGTCTCAGTCCTGAGGCACCAGTGGAACCAGAGGTAAATTATCTCCTGACTTAGACCTTCTTTGTACCAAAAAGATAAATACTAGAAGATAGATATGTGTTTATCAAAGTAATCATTGAAACAATCTGGTCCAAACTAGCAGTTTCCTCCATCAAGAATGGACAAGATTCTCCTTGATCACTACAGGAAAAAAAGTTTCAGAGGAAATCATTGAACTTCTGCGTCTCTTTTCGAAAGAAGTGTGTAAAATAATTGTGTTTCACTAAAAGACAGCACCTTGATGCACAGCTGCTGCCTCACAGAAGAACAAGATTTGAATTAAGAAGTCTATGGCTGGACTCTCTGGAGTCCTTTTTTTTTGCAAGTTCAACTAGAACTAGAGAAGGATTGAGAAAAAAAAAAACCACAAACCAAATTTATGACAGCAGAGACAGGGATATTCAATGCCTGACAGATGAGGAAGTTAAGAATAGGAGTTGGTTGCGATAAGTCATAGAGAATGATAGAACTTCTAAGGAATACACATTAGCCCCTTGATCACTTAAAATAAATCTGGTGTGTAAAGTCATGTAAATAAAAATTTAATGTGAACAAATCAAGCAAAATGATGTTCACTTTTGACAATTTTAGATGATATTCAGGGTACCCACTAAATATAGCAAATAAAAAAAAATAGTTTAAGTCTTAAAAAATAATGACATAACCCTACTTTTGGGGGCTTTTAGGACTCAGATGCTTTAAAACTATTTTGAATTTTGTGATTTTAATGCAGCCATCGTACATTTGTCATCTCATTATAGATGTTCAATTAAAAGATTAATGCTCTTTCTGGTAAATATTTTATCTCATCTACATATCTCTATATTGAGGGGACTAACGTTTATAAGTTTCTTATGAAAGAAGTAAGCCAAGATGTATCATTAAAGAACTCATTTAGATGAACAGTGTTGTAAATAAGAAACTCCTAGAAGCAGTTTAAAAAAATGGAACCAACCTCCCAATTGATACCTATAAGCAATATGTCAAGAGAAATGGATTATGAAGCAGTGCAAGTAAATTTAGTAAGCATTAGGTTCCTCAAAATTTATTTGAATTCAGAAATTAAAACTTTATTGACAACATATAAACTGTTCTGTATTAGCAACAACCTTGGACAAATTAATGTAGAAACATTTACCTGACAACATTAACTGACTTCATAATTACGTCCATTAAACTGCTTGAAAGAGGAGGAAGGTCTGAAATAGTCTTTGGTATAGTTAAGTCTTTTTCACTGGAAGCCTAAAAAAAGAAAAAAGTTAATAACTATTGTAGATCAAGAAATATATGCATGCAGAAAGTAAATCTGTATTTCAATAATTACACTAACCAAGACCTATCCTTAAATAATTAGAAGAAACATTCACGTGTGTTCTTTGAATAGCCTTAATCCAATTGTGTTTTGTCCAAATAAACAAAACAAATTTAAATTAGAAAGGCTAAAGCTAAAACAAACAGTATTTGTATCAAGGCAAATATTCTCCACAGTTGTTCTGAATAGAAGTTTCATTTAACTACATTGTTGGTCACTATTTATAAAGGTACAGTGTACTAAACACAAATTAGTATCTTTTGTGTCTCCAAGTTTAGGAGTGCATACATAATTTCTAAAAATAACTTAGGTGACAGCCATTTCCTGATTCCCTGCATCAGCTCTTTTTGGTGTCAAGTTCTTAATAGCATGGCAAATAGTTAGAACTGAGTTTTGATTTACTAGTACAATAACCTGCGGGCAGGGAAAACCCCAGCTCAGATGACTTACTGCAATGAACATGCATAATCTACGAGTATGAATCTGCAGTATCATTCAAGACAATAAACTTCTACTCTGCAGCATCCGTAAAGAGTGTGCTGTTATCCTACAGCCCCTCAGCTGATACATTAATATTTGCAGGGAAATCTCTGGTATTGTTTCAGTTCCTTCTGTAACACAGAATCTTAGAAGCAGCTCTGTCGTACTCGGTCCTTTCTGGCAACCGCTTATTGCTCTATTTCTGACGTATCTAGCAACCACAGTAAGAGTACACAGCCTCTGCTAAAGAACCTCTGCTCTTCCTTGTTAGTTCTCAAAGCTTCCAATCTCACCAGTCATATTTGCTCCTAACACTACATGCATTAGGAACCTGCACTGGGAATGTTATCCTTCTCCTTCAAGGACAGTAATGGTTCCTTGGACTTTTAGCACATACAATAACCTCTGCCTATATATTCTTTTCGATATTAGAGCTTCTTTCTTTACTTTCCAAAGAATCTCAGATCAGATATTTGGAAATCCTGTAGACAAAAAACCAGAGGAATGAAATAAAAAGATGCAGTATGAGAAATTGAAGCAGAGAATGCACAAGTGATCAGTGCTAAGCAAGACATCAGCCTGCTTTGGAACAGGATTACAGAACCTTATGGGACAGTTCCAAGAATAGGGAACTGGAATCTGTCAGAGATCAGTGGTTCACTTCTAAATTCCCTAATGCTGGGTGAGATGAAGTTAAGTAGGTTTAGAACAACCTCCCTTCCTCCTCCTTTCCTTGTGCTTTTATTGCTGAGCACAACATTTTATGGTATGGAATACGCCTTTGGTCAGTTTGGATCAACTGCCTTGGCTGTGTCCCCTCTCAACCTCTTGCCCGCTCACAGCTTGCTTACCTTTTTTTAGGGCAGGGGGTAAAGGGAAGAGAGAAATCCTTGACACTCTGCAAGCACTATTCAGCAACAGCCAAAACTAACTGGTGTGTCCTCAACAGTCTTTTAGCCACAAATGCAAACCGCAGCACCACAGGGACTGCTGTGAAGAAATTTAACTCCTTCCTAGCCAGACTCAGTACAAAAACACATAGAGAGATTATCTCAAAAACCATGTCGTTAATCTCCAACACTGCCTAATTTCTAAATTCTTCTGTCAGGCGCAGATAGCGAACTAAGTACCAGGACAACTCTTCTTACAGGGCTGTATTCATAAATCTGAGAGATGCACCATAATATGAAATTATGGCAAATAAAATTTCCTGTTTGTTCCATGCCAACACATACAAAATCTTCATCTGCGGTACAAAGATCACACTTTCTGAACATAGCTCTGCTGTTCCAAGATAACGTTTATAAAGCAGTAAGTGTAAAAAAGAAAAAAAAAAGTCAGCATTAGCTTTCACTTTACCTTCTGAAGCACATAATTTATCTCTGCTACTATTGCAGCCAGGAGAGTAGAGAATACACCTTGGTGAACAGCTAGGCAAGATGAATGCCAGTACTGGACTGCATGTAGGAATTCTCCAAGAGGCATTTGAATAGAGTGAATCAACTAAAACCAAAGAAAAACAGATCGGCTTTTTCAGATTGTTTGAGTATAACTGAAATATTTCAGCAAGCTTCTCTGTGAAGAAGTACAGATCACACCTTGAATGTTATTGAGGTATTCTAGTCATCTGGGATCAGAGGGGGAATCAGCAACATATTTGGGAAGTCTACTCATTAATTTGAGAGAAACAAACAAAACAATGGTTGTAACAACAAAGAACTCAATGTTTTTCAGAAGTCCTGAAAAGCAGACCATCAAATGTTCCAGAGTGATCCACCCATCTCACTACTGTCTAGTCTCTGCTATAAAATACAAGAAGCTAACTTTTCTGTGAAGATAGGAGGTTTTGAAGAACTTTTGGACATCATACCTATTTTGAAGCTGATATAATTGAGGCTGAAAGAAATAAAATAACAACAATTTCTCCTTCCTCCCAAGATCATAATATATATAATCAAATTCTTTGCTCTGGTTTGAGAAAGTTCATCTAATTGTAGATAAGATTAATAACCTATGAGTACTAGCACAGTTCAGATTCATTGGTAACAGAGTGCATTGTTCTCCAATTTACTAGTTTTTCTGTCACGACAAGACACCAACTGGATAAGAAAAAAATTGGTAAAGAGGAAACTTGGAAAATTTAACTGAAAATTTAATCGGATGTCAACTTGAACAACAACCTCAAAGTGTCTAAGCAAAACCCATTTGTATAGATTCATCGACACATTAGGTAGCAATTTCAAGTGTAATAGGATACCTGAATCCCTTCTTCCTGCTGTTTCTTGAGTCTACGTGCCACACATTCTAAAACTTTCTGGAAGATGGTCTGTACAGTGTGGAAAAGATTTGCCACTTCATCTGTCTCAGTATTCTGAGTTGAAGAAGCTTCAATAATTTCTTTTAGGGCATACAGTAACACTGGAGCACAAAAGCCACCTCTCTCTAGAGAAAAGGATAAACATCATGATATAAGGATAAATATCATGATATAAAAATTATAATGAGATGTTCTTCAGGTACAAGCTTACAATGAAACTCAGTTGTATACCATAAATAGCTATGGTTTACAAATGTAGACTATATATTTAGTTTCTGAGCATCCTTAGCTGAAATTTTCATACAATTCAATCAATATTTTAAGTATAAATCCAGTGTTCCTTCCAATCCTTGAAGTATAGGAATTAAAATTGCAGATTTCTTCAGGAAATGAGCTCTAATTCTGTCTGTACTGTAGACATTACTTTCCAAATATGAGCCAAATTATACAGTGCTACAATGTTGTCTCCTAAGGCAAACTGATCTCTCTCAATATACATATATCACTTTTTTTATATATATAAAACCCCCACTTTTTATATATATACAAAAAACCCTGAATAATATAGTAATAACTGGAATCTAAGAGCAAGGAAGAAACATTAGTTACCAACAGCGACATGGTTCTGGGTTGGTTCTCTTCTTGTTTTCAGTTTTCTGAAAAGCTGCTGTGATTTTTGACCATGTTATCAGTACTAGCTAATATAAGCTGTAAACACCATTTTTGAGAAACAGACTCTAAAATGCTAAAAGCAACAGTTCTACTAATATCAGAAAAGTCAGCTAAGTATATATGGAGATGTTGATGTTAGTACAAAATATCATACCTGTTTGTATAACTGAAAGAGCCATATCTAAAAGGTGTGCTTGAAACGTGAGATTTCCAAGACCAACCATTATGACATCTTTACAGACAGTCAGGTAGGTCTAGAGAAGAGATGCAAAAGCACATGAGAAACAAAATTTATATAAAAGTAGCCATTCAGTAAAACCCAAAAATAATAAAAACATGAAATCTTGGCCAAGTTGCCCTGAAAGCTGGTGCATCTACTTGGAGTTACTCAGTTCACAACCTTTGAAAAGCAGGAGTTCCCAACAGTTCTCTAAATGCTTCCATTGCCCTTTCCTCCAATAAACACAGGTTCTCAAAAGGCAGTAAATCCTCTATCTTTTTTACCCAGGCTCAGATTAGAGGCATCGGTAGTTAACATTTACTGAGGCAAAATATGACATCTCCACCTACCTTGAACAGCAAAATTAAAAGCAGCATACAAAAAAAGCTTTTCCCTATTTTCACACACATTACACACTAGGCAGATTATAATACTAATGCATAGACAGGGTAGAGTAGAGAATTTCTAACCAGGCTGTGTATCCGTGAGCTGGACTGTTCAAGGACACTGACTGTGACTAAAGTTAGACCAAATCTTTCCCTTGACCAAAATCTGAAAGGACCCATAGCTCAATGCTAAAACCCACCTTGGGTTAAGTGATGTATCAGGGAAATGTAACAAAAACCAATTCAAAACTAGCTAAAAAAATCACATTATATAATCAAATGCTTTCTGTGAAGGGCAAATGAAGATAAGGGACTGTCAGTGATGACACTGGGGTTTGTGTCAGACGGCCTATCAGCCCCACTCAACAAATCAGTGGCCTAAAGAGAATAGCCCCACAGTGAATCCCTGCCCATAACAGGAAGTGCAAAATTGAGTAAAAGACTAAGCAGAGAAGGAAGGGTGACATGGGAAAGAATGGGATATACTGTGGGGACAGCAATAGAGGAATGTAAGCGGAAAAAGAAGAGACAGCCCAATCCTCTCTCACCTACAACAGTATTAAAAAAGCAACTGTGATTATTGTATATTATATGGCTATTTTGAGACAAACTAGGTCTACTTTTAATGCCAGCATTGTTATCAAATATACACTCCAAACAATTAAAAAGCACAATCAATACTTCATTCCAATAAAAAACAGTATACAAGGTGATAAGCAAATAGGAGCTGCTTAACAAGCATGTGACTTATTACAGGAGATGCAAGAGGTCTGGATTCTCTTCTTGACTTCCAGACAAATCGCATCAGTCTTTGCACCTGTTTCTTCTCTTGAAGTAATGATGCAAATGGACTTTAAGATCTACTAGTAAAGATTACTGTGTTTTATTATTGGCTAGTCAAGTAACGTCAGATGGGTTTACAGGTGACAACTGCCTATCTTATGGCTTATCAATAAAGTTTTGTTTTCATTTTGTATTCAAACCCAGGAAATTGATCATAAACATTCTGGTAATGCTGGTAAAGATTCCCTATTTTGTGTCTTGTCTTTCTATGAGGTTGAGCTCTGTGCCCGCAAACTTTGGAAAACCAGCCACAAAAGAGTTATAATATGGATACTAAATTTTTCATTCAGAGAGAAGAGACAACAGCATAACACACAAGAACCCTGTACCAGGAACAACTACAACACTTGTTTGAGTTTGTTATCTCTTTATACTTTTCAAAAAGCCATTTGGTTGCAGCAACAGGATTTAGTACAAGACTGACCTCCTCATTATTAAATTCCCAGGTAACTCACACCCTACTTCTCTGCTGACTTCCAAAGATACGTTCCATAGGACTCAGCACTAGAATGAAGCATACTGAGTTCCTCAGTATAATTTTACCTATTTATTTTGGGAAAGCAGGAATGGAAGAAAGAAAGGAAGCAAGCAAGCAAGCAAACAAACATGATTAGATCTAAATCCTCTCTCATAATCACACCACTTCCTGGTCCTCTAAGTCATCCTCTATTGTGCTATGCAACACAAGGTATGCAGCTGCAGTAATTCTGTCATTTCCAGGACCTTCTATGCTACAGAAAAACAGCCTATTAAGTGCTAGCATATCATGCAACTATACTCTTGTTTTCAGCAAGTAATTTTCTTCTCCTTTTCCAAAATGATACTGAGCGCCAATCTTAACTCTATGTTAATGCACTTTTCATAAAACAGCATAAACATTACCTTTATTTAATATGGGGGATGAGAGACTGAGGACAACAATTACTTGTTAGAAACATAAAATTTGGGACACCCAGCTTACATCGCCTGCTGTGCTAGAAATTCCTTGTGTGAGCATACATAACATAAAACATGTTCCATCCTTACTTCAACAGATATGATGAGAATACATATTAAGCACTGGTAAGCGAAAAAAGTCTAGATAAGAATAAGGTATTGTTGACTCCAACTATTTGATTTAATTGTTAGAGTATGTGCAATTACATTTATAAAATAAAAAGGTTATAACTAAACTCAAAGCAATTTAAAAAAAGTGTGTAATTTTAAGCAAAGGAATAACAAAAGCACAAAACTGTAACCTCAGAACAATTAGGACAATATGAAATAATGAATGTTTCATTAGCTCATTCACTTGTTGGGCTTCAAAAACACCAGTGCACTATGTTTGTCAGTATACAATTACTATATATACAGCTTTTCAGATAGGCAGCAGTTTGATTTACGTTATAAGAGACCTCTAACCTGGATAATTAATTCAGAAACATTACTGTGTTTTGAAATGCCATCCTCTTCATCACTTGCTAGTATGAAAGGTACAACTTGACTTTCTATCCAAGCACCTGTCTCCTTCAGAAGTGACAGGTAATCTTTTCCTTCTTCAGAAAACTGAAAAAAAAATAAATAGAAGTTGTTTACCAATTCTCTTTCTAATTCTTTTGGAATTTCCTTATACTGCCAGTGTAACTTCAGCTTTATACTGAAAAGGTATAACCATACCTTGTTCTGAAGATGAATACTCAACCTGCAAAAGAGGCTGAAGGCTCTTAGGCCAGTTGCTTGACTGCAGCTACCAGAACCTGCATCAGTTGCTTTCAGAATTGAGCCAAGAACCTCCTGAAATAAAGGTTTACATTTATATTTTCCAGAAAATCCTTTCAAATGTTTCTTTTCTCAACAGCTTTAAACAAGAGATTTAAAAAAAAAAACCCAAAAACCACAACAGCCACAAAATAAAATCCCAAACCCCCCAAAACCAGGCATATTTTCAATTACAGACTATTCCTTCTATGTACATTCCAAAAGCGTGGTCTCTTTAAAAATACTCAACACTCGATCACAAAAATTTTGAGACACTTAAAAATTACAAGCTTGTTAAAATCTGCCATCTATAAACAATTCTGAACTAAAATACCTCTAGCTTAGAGTATTTGAAGTACAAATCAAAAATATTTTTATAGAAGGGAAGAGGGGATCTTATGTATTTATTTATTCTTGCAAGCCTTTAATTTCAGTCAGGCAATACACAATGTTAAGCACTGTTTATGGTAAGGAGAATACTACCTTTGCAGCACTGAGAATTTTCAAAAGCTTCTTCAGTTTCTTTTTAGGAACAGAGAGTAGGCAATCACGATTAACAGGATGAGTCAATAAATATTCAATGTAATCAATTGCTAATTCTGGCTTCGACTCTTGTGTTACACAGATACGTACTCGTCGTTCCGAAGTTTTAATACGCTAAATGAGAAGAAAGCACAAAATCAGCACAATAATGTTGGTACCTTACTTTACAACTAATTCCAAAGCTGAACAATATGGGATTAAAGAGCCTTCTTCTATTAAAAAAAAAAAACAACCACACAAACACGATGCCGTTATGTAACCTAGCAATTCCTTAATTCTTTGACATATGCATATGCACACCTTTCTTGGGGTTAGTGTGTCAGACAACCAATCACAGGCTAATTCCATAATATGTCCCACTTGACCCCAGCGACACATGCAGTCTATCAGGGTAGAATATTTGCTTTGGTCAGCTCCATTGTCAATCTTTCTGAGTCTGGAGATCACACTACAGCTTAAAAGAAAACAAATTTAAAAAAAAAAAAGATGCATTAGCTTTATACCCATAAGTGCAGAAATAATTCAAAGAAAATCAACCAGTATAAATACCAAAAAGATTCACCAATGGCTCAAAGACATACTTGCACCTCACAAATTTTACTAACTTATCAAATTAGTTTAGTGGATTAATTTATCCAAATAGGCATTTATCCAAATAGGCTTTGGATAAATCAATCCAACTTGATTTAATACATCAAGTTGCGAAAACAATCAAAAAATATTTCTTGTCATTCATGTTTTGGATTTAAAAATAGTACCTGAATGTAGGAATAGCAGCAGGGGGCATAAAGGATGCCAGAATAACCAATGGAGTCATGCAACGCTCGTCCTAGGATAAAAGAATTACATTATATGATGTACAGGTACACATATGCACACAAAACTAAAGACAGTACTGAAAAAGTATGATTAAATTATCTCAAATTAAGGATTTCCCTTTTTTCACTAGAAGTGGAACTGAAAGAAGCTCATAACAACATTTGGCTTGCTATCTGAAACTTCCGATTCCTATTCTCAGAGGTCAAATATCAATTATCTTATCATTCAGATTTCTGACAAACAGAACAACCACCATGAATAATTATGGCTCCATTAGATTAATAACCATTGCAAAAGAAATAACAGTTCTAGCTTACATTTTTTCTAGTAGTGGCTAATATCTAATTGCACGATCATGATACCATCTAACTCCTCTCAAGTAACTACTGCCTTAAATTAATATTCATTCACATCAGAAATTTATAAAAGACGACTCTAAAGGAAAAGGTGCTTATATATCAATGGTAATGTAAAGTGCACTACAAGTCGTTACAACACATCATAATGCAGGGTCAAGACCATAACAGTCTCACTCGGGTTATATAGAAACCGACCTATGTGAAAGACTCTTCAAAAATAATATATCTGTATGTCCAAGTTTCATGAATACAATCAAATGAAATTATTACCTACTTAGACATTTGAAGTTCTAAAACCTTTTAAAGATCATTTAAAAAAGATTATTTAAAAATATATTTCTAGTTTTTCAGAAAAGAGACATGCTGCTTCGCTCTGTAGTCTTTTAGAAACTAAGCCTCTCATGACAGGTCTTTTTAGATCCAAGCTGCTTACTCACTGTAAGAATATCAAAGTCAAAGAGGTTGCCTGCTAAAGGTGGCTATCTTGTCTGCTCACCAGAACCTTTCAGAAGGGATGTTATATTCTCTACCAAAAAACAGGTTTGGAATGTCTTTGACAACTTCCAAATGCTTTCAGGGTAGAGAGAGGATTTGGTGCTCCCTGATTAACTAAAGCAAACTTGAATGTTAAGTATAATAGCCAGCATAACTCAATATACTTCAGCATAAAAGCCATAAATAAACAAAAAAAAGATGTCCAGTAGATAATCCTTCCAAATGCACTACAGGGTGCAGCAGATACTATTAGCCACTATCAAAAGATAGCATCCTGAAGAATAACACTAGAACAATTAAACAGATCGAGGAGATTGAAAATATCAAAATGACTGATTTTAATTAACTGCTTATATCAAACCCAAACAAAAGACTGTTAGAGAATAGAATCAAATTAGCAAGAACCAATCACAAGAAAGTGAAAAAGGAGCCTCAGCTGCTTCAGCTGTCTGTTCCAGCAGCTGGATCATAATAAGAAGTGGTGGTGGCAGAAGAGTTGAGGGGGGGAGCAGGTGGAAGAACATGTGGACTCTTATGTACACCGAGTATTTATTCTGCAATGGCACATTTTCAGTTACTGATTTCCAAAAGTTCCAAAAACATTCAAGAAAATGGAATCCTATAAAAACGTTACAACGAGAGCAATTTATTACGTAAGTATTTCTGTGTTGACTATTTAGATAATGGTTCATCAGTCAGATATTGCAATTGGTGAATAGCTTCTACCCATTTGGGGAATTCCAAGAAACTTGCTATTGTTTATGGTTTATAGCAACAATGAAAAATGCCATGAAAATAGATAAAAAGACGTAGCACGTGAAAACATCTGAAGAAAATACTAAGCACTTACAGGAAAATCTAGGCTTTCTTTACCTTAAATACTTTAAAATATTCAGGAAGTACAGAAGCAAATTTTCTGATAGTATAATCTTTGGCATCTTCATTGTGATCTAGCGCTTTGTGGATACTTCTCCAGAGAATTACAGCAATCTCCAATAAACTTGCCATGCTGGCCACATCATTTATTGACAAGACATTATTCAACACCTGAAATACAAACACTTAGATGACATTACCTATTATATTCTCAAATACAAGTTTAGGTTAAAATAAGGTTTAAAAAAAAAACCCAACCCTGAAAATCCTTCTATTCGTTTCACAAAGGCATTGTGTTTGTTGTAGAACATGAACTCCACAATTCAGTCTTACTTTCTATGTATAAGTCGAGTCATCTTGCAATGTTAATTTTTGCAAAAACAAACCACTTTATAATTAGTACTGGAAATAGGAAAGTATTCGTTTAAAATATGCTTCATATTCCTTCTATCTTATTTTAGCTACTTCACCAAGTTTCTGCTATAGCAGGACATGAAAACACCATAATGGCAGTTGTCCTCTTCTAATTCCACAGATGCCCAAGTGCTTTCCTTTAGATTTCTGTCATATCATTAACTGCCTATGTCTCAAATTAAGCACTACAGAAAAAAAGTTACCAGAACTTATCATAAAGGGGACTTTCTTACACTTGTATTCTCCTTTTCACTTTGATCATCACCATCATCATCATTACTATCATGAAGACTCTCTTTCATTGCTTTCTGGATGCAGGCATTCAAGCAGCGCCGAATAGTAAGCATCAATTTAGCTACATTTAAATATAATAAGAACAAATTAGACATTTACTATTTGTTAATAATGTTGCTAGTAAATGCTTCTAAGTGTAATGCTGGAAAGCCAGTCTGAAAAAGCAGGCAACAGAACCAGAAATAATAACTAGGAAAAAAAGAAAACATTTCCTGGTACAAGGAAATGGAAAAAAATGTGAAAGTGTTTTATAGCCTCACGTATGAAGAAGAAATGGCAACATTATCATCAGGTTCTATAATTTTATTGTTAAAAAAGTCTACCAAAAAAACCCCAACAACCACCTTATCAAATCAGGATCAGAGGAAGCTTCCACAACTTCTATATTCATCTGGCATAGCTATTAGTTTAACAATCTGTGTTCAATAATACATCCCCTCCACTGTCAATTCCAGTTATTATAAAAGATGTAGTAGCCTAACCATTGCACTCCTTAATGAGGAGCTCATCTCTCGATAAAATTGAAAGGGTTACGTCCACTCTGGTGAAAGTATGACTAGCTGAAATACACTAGCATGTGTTATTTCAAAACTACCTTATGAAGGTCATCAGTCAAGGGGCAATGGTTTGGGCATTTTACCCAAGTCACTCCATGCTGACTACTTCATTTGTATAGTATCAGAACTCCTCTGAAACAAAATTCTCCTAATTTTACTTGGATCAATAGCAATTTTATAAAAAGCAGCTATACTCTGTGCAGTATAGACCCTCTTCACTGAAAGTTTCTGAAGCTTGAAATAGGAAGGAGGGCTTTTCAGATTTTCTTTGAGCAACTTGAAAATAATACTGATCCACAAATCCCAGATAATCAGATTATCAGACATAAATATTTTTCACCTTCTACAGAATCTTCCACATAAAGATCTCAAATCACTTGAAGCACCAAGATACTTTATTTCACTATTTCTGCATGATAAATAAATATCAACTTGGATAGTTTTAAGGTGCATGAGAGGAGAAAGGGGAAAAGAGAGACCAGATAACAATATCAGCTAGAGAGTATAGTACAGCACCTAGAGCAGAAATTAAAAGCTTTGATCTCTTCATTGTTGAAAAAGCTTATGACCATTGTCAGCAGGGTTCACTGTTGATGTCAAGAATTTCAAAAACTACAAACTAGTATTATACTAAAAACAAAAGATCTAGCAACAACGTACCATTGCAAGACAAAAAATTTAAAAAGCAATTACATGGTGTGATGTTAGTATTTCCAGAGACTCATAAGGTTTTGTACTTTACCTATATTGGTGGGGGCAGTATATTCATAAGCATATTGGTAGAACTTTCTTGCTGCTGCTGAATTCATCTGGATTAGAGTAACACAGCGCTCACACCACACATCCTCAGGTTGGTTAATGGGAAAGAAAGAGTTGAATAAGAGATTCACTATGCGTCGTGACACAGGCCGTGAATCAACTTCAAGACGAGTCAGAAGATGCTCCATGGGACAGATTTTCCAGAACTTTTTTAAGCAAAAAAGAGATATTAAAGGAGTTTAAAAAAACAGAGGAGAACCCAACCACCTTTATTATATGTTGTCCGCATCAAAAGTCTCAACAAATATAAATAGCATTTACCAGAAAAGCATGAGTATTTTTAATTTTTACCAAAATACCAGCATTTCCTTGAGGTCACATACTGCTGCAATAATGCTACTACATTACCGTTCTGATGTGCCTCTCAATCTCCTGGTAACTCTGGCAGATTGGTAAAATTCTGGTTCAAGCAATTCCAGCTCAATATACCTACAATGCTAATGCAATTCCATAGGTATACTAAATAATACTAAATTATTCACTCTACAAGGATATCACCACAAAATATAATTATTTGTCATTATGTGCCATGTTTCATATTCTTATCATAGGACAAAGTAGGACCAAACGACCTACAAGTATGGTATACGCCCTAAAAACCTGTATAGAACAAGACCCTTTCCAAAATCATCCCAAACCATTAAGTGCATCCCATTATTGGCAGATCTCTAGCTTATTTGTAACGCAGTAATCAAAGGCTATGAAATTCAGAAAAAATAAACAGTGTGTTATGTCAGCAGTAATACTACTCACATTTGTAATTTTTGTGAGAAGATCTTGAATTAATTATGCTGTGCACTGTCAGATAAAAAAACCCCCCACAACCTCCGCCCAGAATAGGGTTTCTTGGCATTAAAAAATACTGGTTTATTCTTGAGCAGAAATATTTGCAGCAGTTAATAACCCTGTGATTTCAAACTATGGCCATCCTTACTAGAATTATCATAAAAAGAAGGTCCTTGGAGCAAGCCTTAAAGTAATCCCAGGACTTACAAGAGATACATACAGTTTTTAAATAAATAGAAAGTTACTGACAAAACATCTAACACTTACTAGGGTTTTTTTTCTTTTATGTAAACCCGATCATTCCTTTAGAAGATCTGAATTTTTTACTACCTAAAAATAAAGCACAGAGTGGATGGAAGATATCCATTATGTCTAAAGAACGAACTAATACCTTAAAAAGAAAAAAAAAAAAATTCCCTGAAGTTGAGAATTATCTTTTTCCTCTGTCTTTAATGAGAGCAAATTCAGAATAATGCAGGAAAGCCAAGAAGGTTGTTTGCTTTAACTTTCATACTTAATGACAAATAACTTTCAAACAAGAATTTTTTAATATATTTAACAGTAGCCTGAACACTTTGTTTTTAAAAGACTGTACACAAAGCAACAACATTAAAAAAAATTGATTTAAAGCATTGTTGATATTGAATACAAGTTAAAAATAGTTTGGTTCTATTTTACTATACAGATAACTGGTATTAACGGATCAGATCATGACAGTAGGTGTCAGTCCTTAAATCATAGTTGTACATCAAATCTTATAAGGAGTTGAAACTCAACACAAGAAGTGCTGAGTGCCTGTGAAGCTACGCAGTGATGTAGAAATGGATATTAAAAAAAAATACCTAAGAATATTATAAAAATGACATATAATCAGATTATTAAGGGAATATGCTTGTTGAGTATTTTCAAAATAAGAAATAATTACACATGAAGACGACAGAACTCACAATTAAGAATTCAGAGTCCAACACTTTCAGAACAACAGTTCTGTGATCTGTTGTTTCTGCTGATTCTGTGAACCAAGTGATAACACGTCCTACCACACAGGCACCATCACTGTGAGGTCTAGTGTCACAGGAATACTTCTGCTTTTCTACCTCAGATTTACCTTAAAAAGCCTGGCTTTAGAACCTGCTGAAGCGGAAACTTCAGGAAAAAAAAGCTATCTTTTAGAGTACTACCACTTATTTATAACTCTGAATTGCGTCCTCCAGTTATCTCCAACAATCTTAACAACCAGAACCAATTGTCTACGTAAAGGTATGGCTGCACATTGTTAATCTCAGGAGATCTGCCAACATTACTAGGACCCTACTGGAAACTTTTTGTGCTGACAGTCTGAATGATAATACCTTGTACTTGCGGTGTTTGTCTCCATTTCACATTTTCTGTGGACTTGCCTAATCAATACATTGAGGTATGTATTATGGAAGTACCAAACTTGCTGTTGCATTATTGTAATCCTTATCCAGAACCTGTGTGCAAGAAGCTGAAAGCTCTCAATTTCGAAACTGCCTCCCATTTATCTTGTCTTCTGAGCATATTTTGGGGAATTTGGAAGGTACTGAGGTGGTCTAATCTCAATATGTGTCTTTGAGGTCCTTTCACCAAAGTGTGAATGCACACATTTGGCAAGTAGGTAATTATTGTGTTAGGGATAGATGTGTTCCTTGAGCACTGAAGCCTTAAAAATCTGACAAATAAAATATTTATTTAATTCTCTCCTGAACAACAGAGATACACTATAGGAAGTCAGAGGTATGTATGCACCTAGCACAAGATAAGCATGTCCCAATGATTAGGCTTAGCAAGAGACAAAAACATAATTAAAATAAAATATAAAATTGAAATTAGGAAATCATTAATAGCAGAGAGTGGAGAAAGAGCTCGAAGACTCTATAATGCCTAGGAATGGACAGTATCACCTTAAATAAGACTCCACAGCAGAACACAAAGTTCGTTCAAAATCACTATTAAAAGATACCAAAATCCCGAAGGCCATGCCCAGAAAAGACAAATAGGAATTATAAAAATAGGTAAATAAAAATAAAAAACCAATTCAGTAAAGGCGTTAAGCATTTAGAAGGTCAGAGTCCTGACTTGAGCTAGCCAGCTGGAAGTGTGGCTGTACCTACTGCTCTGGCCTGGCATGGCCAGGAGAGGGCAGGGAAGACAGAAACATGCTGAGAAAAAGGTCTGCTGAGTGCTTGGTGCACCAGCAGCCACTGAAAAAAAGCAGGCAAGCACAGAGAGGCCACTGGAATCATCCCAAACTAGTCAAAAATGTGATGGAGAGGAAGAGAAGAATGTACTCGGCTCAACTAAAAAGCAAACTTTCCAGCATGCCCATAAAATCTCTGCTGTAGTAATATCCAGACACAGTATTGTCACCTACGGTTAATTGTTCTGCAAAGAACAGCTCTGGAAAGGCTGAAATGTCACCAGGACTAGTCACAATTTGTTTATTTATTCTAAAAGATTTTTCATGGACAGCATGATCTCAGTAGAATTCACAAAATCACTGCAGAGAATTACTTCTGCACTACTCGCTACATACGGATCTAAACCTTTAAAATGGACAGAAGTGACTAACACCAACAGAATCCACAAGTCTTGGAAATACACTCAGTTATACGCTTAAATATATGAAGAAGGGAAAACCTGAAATTAAGAGTATTACTACATTACGCATGTATTTTTTTCCTTTTAGGAACAGACTACTGCAGCAGTCTCAAAAGGTACTTTTTTTTAAAATAAAGCCTTGGTTTTATCTCCTTCTTGCTACTTATCAAGTGTCACTTATCCTACCTTAGCAGCCTTGGTAGCCTTAATTTTCAGCAGCATATCAACAAAAGCGACTCGCACTTTCTCCGAATTGTCATGAAGACTCTGTTTAACTGCTGGCAGGAGCTGTTCCAGTAACGGATGACTTAGTTTGTTGTCCAAAATTATTGGTAGGCACTGCAAGAAAAAAAAAGATTATGCTAAAAAAAAAAGGTTTAAGAGTAGATTTGAAAAAAGATATAGCTAAAAATTGTGGAACTGGACCATGACACTTCTAAGGTTAAATTAAGTAGTCAGAAACACTGTGCATGCATATTTTTCTTGTAATATTCTTTAGTAAAAATTGATATGGTTATTTCAAATTTCCAGTGAACTGTGTTCAGTGAACTCATTTCACCTGAAGCAGCTTCAGATCTATACTGAGGCCACGGTCTTGCCTTCTACCTGAGGGCACAGTGTCAAGTACTTTTTGTGGTAGCAATACCAGCTCCCTAAACTCTGCTGATTTCAGATTAAAATTATGTCTTTTTTTGCCAAGTTATTTTTAAATCAGCACTTTCTGGTTATCCAGTATTATAGACCTCCATGCAGTTGTAGTGGAGCAAGTGAAGATTAACATGAAGATAGCTCAGATTTAAGGCTGAATTGACACATACACAAAATCTTTAAGTGAAAATACTGCTTTGGGAGTTTTTTTCTGTCCAAGCTATTAGTTATTTACCAGATGAACTAATCCTAACATACTGAACAATGCACAGGAGGCTGGCATTCCCAGAGAAACAGTATGTAATTATATTCACCCAAATCTCAGAAACACAAAGTGGGGTACAAAATCATAACATCATTGTCCATGTCTCGGGATGGGATAAAACCAGTGACATGGAAACATGCTGAAACCTGCCTGCATACATTTTGAAGTTTATGCATAATTTCTAATAGCTAAGATAACGAAATTATCAGGTCCAAACAATGTATACAAGATGGAAAATGCAAAGTGGTTGTTGAGAGTCCAAAGCCAAACAGTCACTATTTTAGAAGGCATTTGTGTGGCTTTTATAAAACGTGTGCAAAACTTGCGTGTATTAGGAACTTATTCTGCAAAATTACTTAGGCAACAAAGTAATTTCCTTGACTTAAAGGGGCCTATACTAGAAACCTGTGCATCAGGTAAAATATAAAAATGACAATCACGATTTTAAATTTAGAAAAAAATATTTACTTTAAAAACAGAGCATCGAACATCAGCAGATGTTATATCACATGCCAGCTCTCCAGTTAGTTTTTTTAAAAGGTCACCAAGAATTGTTGGAGGAATCATCTCCCAGTATTTGGATGTTATCTGTGTAACTCCGAGTATCCCTGTAGAGCGGACAACAGGATGAGGATCTTCTAAGAGACTCTAAAACAAACAGAAAAATAATTGTGTCGGTAAATGCATTATTGTGACTCTACTGCTGTTTGACATTAACCTATCATAAACAAATAGCATTCCATTACTTTTTAATCATTATGCAAATTGTCACACTATGAAAGAACTGTAATATCAATATTCCCTGAAGTCATTTTATTATGAAGCAAACTAGGAAATTTAAATAAGAAGCAAAACTAAGACAAATATTGGCCAATTTTTTCTAATTGGACTTCTGAAATAGTTTTTTTAAAAATAGCTCACATTAAGTCTTGCATCTTTGACTTAGTTAAGAATATTTAGACCTCTGTTTACATATGAGTTTACACTGGCCACTGTTCCTATGCAACAATACAAAAACTTTGAAATTCATTCAATTACCTGATGTTTACATTTTTAAAGACCATACTCAGGCTTTCTCAAACGTTTTCTTAATGAAAATACTATGCCTATTCTCACTCATCTAGACAGGTAAAGAGTTATTTAGGTTCTTATCTCCATTATACTTCCTTTCAGAAGTATTTAGTAATACAGTACTGAACTGCCATGGAATGCTTACATATTAAATGTAAAGCTCTCTTCACCAAGCCTACGTTAAGTAAGGATCAAGACCCATTACTCAGGCATCTAGTCTTTCAAAAACATCTTTCATTCACAGATTCATGAATAACAATCCCAAATATTTCCTTTTCAGAGCTGAAAATGGTGCATGCCATCTGTTGTCAACATACTACAGAAGTTTAAATTATTAGTTTATTTTTGTATTTTCTGCAACACAGGTCTGTATTTCTCTATGAATACTACCCAAAAGTTCCACAATTTTTAATTGCATCAAGAGCTTATTTTTGACTTAGCTTTGATGAAAGTTTAATTTTTAACATTTTTGTTAATTTTAACATTTAACAATGAAACTTACAAAAAGTTCTTCAAACTGTTTCTGAATTTCATTGTCCATCTCTTCATTGTTAAAACTGGGATCACGAAGAGGAAAAGCATCAACAAACAAAAATGCTGCATTTGATCGAACTTCTGAGTTTCTGGCCTGTTACAATGAAGGAAAAAATATTTTTTCGATAAGTATAGACTGTTAATATAAAAAGGCATATCCTGTCAAATACTGCTCTCCAAACACCTTTAGCAAGTTAGTGTTTTTAATTAAGTAGATGGAAGAGATGAATTTTTAAATGTATGGAAGAACTTATAGTAACATACAATTTATTTTTTTACCTTATATTTCTGCCCATTCAGGAAAACCTGAGGTATTAGTACAATCAGCTTTCAAAGCATATCAACTTCAATGACCCTGAAGAGTCACAGTAGAGCCCTTCTGCCTTCAGTAATGCTAACTAAATTAAAAGCAGCTGGGATTTTTCTTGGTCACCTTAAAGCTGCTCTTCAGAATACAAGAATCTGGAATTCAAGCAGACTGAATTAATTAAATTGCCTGTCAAGAGACAGGTGATTTAATTGAAAAGCCCAAGCCTATTTCTTCAAGAAAACAGTATTTAGAAATGAAGTACCAGGAAGCCTGGAGAGTAACTTACCCAACAAAAACATATTCAGTTCTGCATCTATGAACATAAGTAATAGGACCATGTTCTGAGCTCCACGCAGCTCATCAAAAATCTAAGGCAAGCCTCATAACCCTCAGACATGTACCATTTCTAATAGTTTTCAGTGTCTTACACTATACATTTTGCTGGTTGTAGGGCCCCAAATGTAAAAAATGAAAAAAGTGTATATTTAGACACCTAGTCAGTGAAAAATAATTGGTCCCGTGGACTCTTAAAGGACAGAAAAAGACAGCAGGCAATGAAATAAAGAAAAGATAGAATTCAAGGCATTTCAGGGAAAAACCTGAAATCTAACCATCAGACTATATTTTATTTATCAAAGACAGCAGGGCAATGATAAAAGCCTGTGCTGACTACTCCTGGAAGTAAGAATTTTGTTCAGATTTTGGGTCCAAGTTAAAACAAAGAAATGTGTGTGTGAACAGCAAGATAAGCCACAGTTCAGGGAACCTCCTGACTATTCTAATCATCCAAATTTCTTCTTCCTGTGTCATAACAGACATTCAGATCAAAGGCAGGGAAAAGAAAAATGAGGATAACCATGTAATATTTAGAACTAAATAAACCAATGGCAAATGAAAACAGAAAAACACAAAAGAAACGAGCAACAATTACTTAATTTACAATTTACAACGTATTTCCTTTCTGGACTGATCCTCATATGGTGGGTCACATCTCTGGGTAGAGGCAAAAAATTCCAAATTCTTTGAGCCAACAAAATTAATAGCAATTCTAAATTTACTACTACAAAGTCAAATATAGCCCATATATACCATTCTTTAGTTAGGGACTTGTGTTTTACTGTATTTATCATGGATAATACAAACAGTCTAAAAGTGAAAAAAATTATCATTCTTATTTCAATCCTATAAAGCTGTAGAAAATCCTTTACCTTTGAGCTTGTCTATATTGAAGAATTAATGCATAACAAGCTAATATGTGAATTCAGGGTGAAATAGCTCTTCTGCACTAATATTTCATGTGAAAATTAATTCAAGTATGTTTCTGTGCAATAACCTAGACCTTGTCTACCATGGTCGTTCCAGGAAGTTAATTTTCATAAACTTTCTAAGTGCATTACACTGAATGCCATTAAGCTCACTTTAATTCTGAGCAGAGTACCCACAGTTTAAATTCCTGCTTTTAATTAATTGGAATTTATCCCAAATGTATTTGCATATTCAAGCTCATAATAGAGCAAATGTCTTCACAGAGGTGGAACCTAGGACTTTAAATTCATATCTTATTTTATTCCACACTGACTTTTCCATGCAAGAGGGGCCTAATGACTAATATTTCTTTACCTTTATGCTTGTACTATCCTGAAGAACTTTCAGGACCTTTTAAAATAGTATTTTAATTTTTTTGTTCAGTTAATTTTCAGGGTTTTCTTTTAAGTTTCATCTGTTTTACAGTCTTGAAATTCACTTCCAATTATTTGAAACACTGTTTTTCCCCAGCAGAAGTTAGCTTAAAAGTGTAGGATGTTAAAAAAACAAACCCAACCAAACACACCACTTTAAAGAAATCACTTCCTTCAACAGCTTGAATTCCTGGAGGAGAGGTTCTTGACGTTTTGAGCTTGGTAAGAAATAGTTCAATCATTACTTATCTCACAATAAATAAATATATTTTTATATTTATATAGCTTCTTATACTAATAACCAATCACTGTACAAGTATCTCTGCCATGTTTGCATGAGCCTTACTTTTAATATAAAGACATGAAAAAAGATGAAGTTACATAAGGGCTTATATTACAAAAACTCAAAGTCGCATAAATGCTTTTAAATTATGCGTAGGTAAGAGCCTCAAAGGAAGCTTCTGTGATCTAAGTATTTGCAAAACAAGCAATTTAAGAAGAAACAGAGAACTATGCATTACAAATATGCATTCTCAGCTTAAAGATTTCAGAGATGAAATCAAGTAGTTTCAACACAAACACTTCTGGAATCCTTTGTATTCCTATGACTGAAGTATTATTCCTTTTTGCGAGAATGAGGAGCAAAGATGTTCCTCTATGAGTTCCCTTTCTGTTTTGTAACCAGTGTTCTAGAACAAGATTTGTTCTTCACTATATTAATTTAGGGATTCGTACATTGGTTAAAACAGGAGCATCAAACTGGTTATCTAAAATTAAACTGACATAAAATCATAGAATCATTATAGTTGGAAGAGACTTCAAAGATCATCAAGTCCAACCGTATACCCAATGCCACCATGCCCTCTAAACCCATTAAACCATGTTTTGAAGCACAACATCTAAATGTTTTTTGAACACTTCCAGAGATGGTGAGTCCACCACCTCCCTGGGGAGCCCATTCCAATTCCTAACGACTCTGACAGTGAAGAAGTTCTTCCTAATATCCAACCCGAATCTCCCCTGGCACAACTTGAGACCGTTTCCTCTTGTCCTATCGCAAATAATTACTGGGGAGAAGAGACCAACTCCTGCC
>NW_009631394.1:4935-16694 GCF_000690535.1 Cariama cristata | reverse complement strand
CGCGGTTCGCCGTCTGTCCGCCCGTGGAGCCGGTGTGGGCTTAGGCGGTTGCTTACGTGTTTGTGGGTTTGCTGATTTTTGTCTCTCCGTTCCCATTCCAAGAAATACTTCATCCCGAAGCTGCAGGGTGTGTAACGTTTCCTTACAGTACGCGGGGTGACATGCGTTGTGTCCGGGTGTCAGTTCCGTGTCAGCTGCCTTCCTGCTGGCTAGAGGATGAAAGATTTTAGTTTGCAGCACTTGAAACCAAAAGTGTGTTCTGGTGTCTTTTCATGTATGTATATATTTCAGTAGACCATGATATGAAACTTTAGGAAAATATTTGGGTTTATATTTTTAATGGTCTTTGACATTCATGGGGCTAGGGATTGTATCTTAGTGGATTCGTGATACAAGCTCCTTTGGGTTGTTTAGTCCCACTGCCAAGACCATATGTGAGAACATAAATATGTTGGTAAATATACCCAATGTAGCTCTAGACTGCGGAGAGGGCATTGAGTACCCTCAGAGCAGCCAGACATAAATCATATGTAATGTGAGTTCAGACAGTAAAATTCATTGCTCTTTGTCTCAATAACTTACATTGAAATAGGAAGAGAAAAAACGTGGTTCTGTGCATGATTGTGTTAGTGAGTAAAACTAACTTACACTAGTGATTGAAAGTCATATCTTCACTTTGGAAAAGCCATGCCTCATACCTGTGCTTCATGGCATAAGCCCATCTGACTGTTACAGGTCAAAGCTATTTCTTATATAAAAAGAAATTATTCTAATTAGTGTAGAATTCTTTCATGTTATTCTGAAATTTTTTGTATTAAATCAGAAACAGAAACGCTCAAGGAGAAGTTCTGAGTACAGCAGTTTCCATATTTTAATATTCTCATTCAAACCAGATGTGGCTACTTTGTATTTTCTTCCTGTCATGAGAAGAATCCCAAAAGTGTACCATGCTATATTTTAATTACAGTGTCTTTGTTCTGACTCTTCTAGGTTTCGGATCAGAAGCCCCTAGGTTGTTGGTCAGTTAAACATGGGCAGATTATCACATGTCCAGTTGTATGCAACTTTGAAACTCATGAATATATAGCTGTTCATGATGACAAGGTGAGATCCTTTATCTTTCCTTAAAGGAAAAAAAGGCTGTAGTCAGTCTTCTGAGTGACTGTAGATAGGGAAGATATCGGCGGTGCCAGATTTTTGATTAAATGTAAATGCATGGAGCTCTCAACATCACCTTGCAGTTCAGGTTCTCTCTGTTCTCTGAGAGGACAGGGCTGTGCAGCTCTGCAGCTTCACAGTGTGTTCTCTTGTTAGTGACATGAAGATCATCTCTGCTGAGCACCAGTTATGCAGCAGCCTTTTTAAAACTGAAGCATTCTCAGTGAAGAGTGCCTAACGCTTACATTCTCTAAGGATAAGTTATTTCTCTTGTTGCAGACTGGTTGACTTCTAGAACTGCATGACTATTGTACTGAAATGGTTAAAATAGTTCATACCTGCGTCCTTGTTTCTCTGCTCATATTTTACAGTTAAACATTTCCGGTTTGTGTACACGTAGTATTTGCTCAGCAGATGCCAAACCTTTGGCTTTTTGTTATTGTCATTGATGAAATACCTTTCCCGACCTTTCGTTGTTCTCCTTGAACCATTCTCTTCCAAATCAGGTCATCGGTATCTCAGTCCATCTCTATCACTTTGATCTGCTTTATTTAGAATTCTGCTGTATCTTTTTCCTTAACCTTGCTCTTTCCGATCTGTTCTTTCCAATTCAAGATTTCTGAGCTTGGTTTGTATTTCTGATGCCTCTGCTTCAGCTTCTTCCCATGCAAACTTCCCCTGGGTCAGTTTCCACTAAGGTTACTGTGAATATTTTCTGTATATTTTCCTCCTATGTTTCAGTGACATGCAATTGCTAGTATGGTGTGTGCTGAGAAGTCTACATGTTACCGTTCTACTGTGCTTAAAAAGTTATGCTTCTCTTAAAGGTTTTAAGAATATGGAAGAGCAAAGATACTAACTTGGACAAAGTATTTAAAGCAACGGTAAGTCTCTTACATGTGCTCACTTTTATGTTAGTGTTTTGAATCCTGGTGGAGGGAAGAGACGATAATTTTCGTAGTACTGGTAACATTACATTTTAGCTGCACGTAGTCTTAACTTGTGCTTCGTGATGTTCTGGAATATTGCAAGGAATCTGCTTAGACTGAGAGACTTGATCATCAAAATATTTCTCTTAAAATGATTGGTATCCCAAGGCCAGAGTTTCAGAGGACTTTCTTTAAAGGTGGTGAATTATGTCCAAATACAGCATTTTCTGTTCTGCTGGTGGATGTGTTAAACAACACTTTGTCTTTTGCTGTATAGCAGTTGTTTGGACCCCTTACCCTCAGTTATGTTTTTTCTGATGCGATTCAAAAATGTGATGCTCATTGGGGTGCTTTCCTGGCTTTTTGTTGGGGAGTGATTTGCGTTATTTGTAGGATTTCAGCAAATTGGCAGCTCCTAGATCTACATTATTAGGAATCTTACAGGTGCATCATTCTTCTGTTACTCGTTTATTGAAAGAACTTTAAAAAAATCACAGGTAGCTTTCAAGGTAATGTACTGAAGAACACAGAATTATTTTTTTTCTGTATAGCTTTCAGCTGATGTATACAGAATACATTCACTACCCAATGGAGGGCCAGTTGTACTATTCAAAGGAGGTGGTGTTCGAACTTTAGATGTCCTTTTGGAAGCCCCACAACAAGAAATTGAACAGGTTATCTCAGACGAAGTCATCAAGTAAGTAATACAACTTTATGAAGCTTGCTTCTTGCTCAGAGGAATTGACGATGATGATGAAAGTTCCTTTTTTGAGGGGATAGGGGAAAAAGCTGAAGACTTAGATCTTGGGGTTGGGTATTTTTTCCTAACATGTTTTTAAAATCTTATAATTATTTATACAGATATCCTAAAAATAAGAGGCTGCCTAAGGAATAGGGATATGACTTTAGGTGTAATCCTGGAATTTAGAAGACATTCATACAGCTTTCTGGTTTTAGGTGGAGTGAAGCTTTTATGGAAGGTCAACGGCTTGTCTTAATTTTCGCTACTGAGAAAGTGAGTTGAATACTTTTTTAAAAAACTTTCATAACAGCAAATCTATGTGCTTTTTCTAAAAATCCATCACCTGTTTCATTGGATTTTAAAAGCTTTTAGTGAAATCATTATCCTGATTTAATCAATAGCATGTATTGTTTCTGATACAACAGTTAAATAGAAGTTGAGTTGCTTTCAGGGCTGGGGAGCCTGGCTCTTAGAACTTCAGAGAACAATTAAGGTTAAATACAGTAAACAACTGTGTGACTTTTCATTGCCCGCAAATACTTGCTCATTGTGAAGAACTTACTAAACAGAATTTATGTTTTAAAAAAAAAAAAATATACATGAATCTGTCTTTATTCAAATGCTTCTTCCTGTGAACCCATTGGTTTCATCAAATTAAAATTTTCTTTACGTGCTTGAGTCTGCAAACTTTTCTGAGTTAGGCTGTATGTCCTATAGAAAACACAAATTCCTAATTTTCCTTAAGATTCAAAGTTAAGCAGTACTAATATCTGAATTTCTGTTATCTCTTCTTTGTGTAAATTAAAAGTAAACTTTATTTTCTTGTTTTAGGATGGGGATTTTTTTGTCTATGTACAGAAACTGAAGATGAATACTCTACACAAATACAAGCTTGAACAACAGGAGTTATCTAAGCCAATGAGTTTCATGGCATACATAAAAAATCAAATTATCACACTTCTGTGTTTGTGTAAGTTATATTTTCTAATGGGATGTGATAATAAAGCAAAGAATTGTACAGAAGGACATAAAGTAATGGTATTTATGAATTACTATTTAATATTTTTAGCTCTTTAAACTTTCTAAAACAGCTAGTGACAGAAGGAGTAATTAAATCTTCCTGATATTTTAATGGCTGCAAAGGCTGACTGTCCCTAAATGTTATGACTTGTACCTTGCAGATCTCATGCTAGCTATACTTTTGTTTTGCTGCTTTGCATCATAATGTGTCCTTTAAATATCCTGTATTATTTCTTCTTTCAGCACTCACTGGATTTTGTTCTCTTTGGATGTCCTCTTGCCATATCATATCAAATAGTTTTTTCCACAATAACAGATGATAAAAGCATCATCCCTTTTCTTTGACAGATTCCAATGATTCTGTGTACAAGGTTCTGATACCTCTGCAGCAAAATACTGAAGAGGAAGAGCAGATTTTGTCCAAGTCACTACTACTAAACCTTTCGTTATCCGGAAGCATTCTAAAAGGAACTTCTTTTGTTGTTCTTGATAAAGACCACATCGCAGTATTAGGAAGTCTAGCTGCATCCGGTGAAGAATCCAAAGGTAACTTCAAAAATCACATTAGGATGTCGCAAGGTCTAAAATTTCTTTGGCAAAGCACTAAGCAGGAAATAGTGCAAATAAAATGTTAGTTGACTCTTGAAACTAATATGTAGTTGAGCTGTGCTGTTCAGAGCACTAGCTGAAAGGTAACCTTTACCAGTAAGCTGCCTAGTGAGTTGCAAGACTATACTCACTGTTGTATTTCAGTATTTGCTTTCATGCTGTTTGTGAAACACTTGAGAAGACGCAGCAAGAGAACTCATGGATGCAGGGGAATTAAAAGGAGGACTTGGACACTTGTAAAAGGACCTACGCAGGGAACAGACGTAATGTCCTATAAGAAACCAGTGTCTAAAATAAGTAAAACAAAGACTTCAGTCTCATGCTTAAATTTCTGAAGTGTGGGATCACTGACATTTAGGCTGCTGAACATAGCATTTTATAAAAATATGTTCTTCCTGACTGGAAGCCGTACTGGCTGCTGTCCCTCTTGCCACAGCTTCTTGCTTAAAAGCTCTACACTGGAAAATAACTCATCTTTAAATATTTTTCATGAAATCTGACCGGAATGGCTTAATTCCTATTGTTGAATATTTTACTTAATGAGCTATTTTGAGATAGGTATTTCTATTTCCTCAAGTGTTCTTAACTGAAAGTAGCAATGGCAAATCTGGCATTTATGTTGCTTTTTGGGGTTGTAACATCTCTCTCTTATTTTCCCTAGAGTGCCTAACGATATGGAATACAAAATTTCAGACATTGCAGACTTCAAAGGAGCTGCCCCTGGGAACCAGTGGACAAGTAAGCTCAGTCTTTAATTTGTAGTCCATAAGCTCTGTGTATTTGACGTGATAGCAGTGAAGAAACTCGTGGGCTTCAGAGTTCCGCTTCTGTCTGGAAGAGCAGGAGTGCCAACTTCTGAAACAAAATTCATATAGACCAGTTGATGAGCAGTTTTTGTCAGGAGGAGAATGGTGGCCTTTGGCAGTTTCTTTGATAATTCAGTGCCTTCTCACTTCTGATGGTCTTGATTATTTGGTGAGAATGAAATAGCTAATTAATCAGAAAACCCAGACAGTATGTATTCTGTTCAGACAATTTGTAATCGACTGCATAAGTGATCCCTGCATCTCCCTAAATAGCATTTCAAGATGTTCAGATGTCAATTAACGATAAGCAAACTGACGCCTAAGTAATAAATGCACTAGTGAAATATAACAGGTATTTCACTGTTTTTTGTTATAAAATTGCACAAGAGGGAACTTAATGCCTCAGAGCAGCCACTGTACTTTAAGATATCCCTGGAAAATACTCAACAGAATGCTTCTTATTTCTATATTTAAAATCAACAGTAGTGAACATCTAACAAGTGTTAAACCTACCAAAAATAATTAACCTGATTGCTAACTTTTAATTGAATTTTGTACTAAGGAGTTAAACATCAGCTTGTGCAGGAGCACGCTTCTCTGCTCATCTCCTCATTAATAATATGTTTTAATATCTTGTAGTTGTGGTGTTACGAGGAAAAATTTTTTTTCACTCATGGGAAAGTGCTGACGGTGGTTATGTACAAGTGTGAAACGTCATCCTTGGCAGCTGCTGTGGGAAAGCTCAAGGACAGTCAAGCCACTGGTAAGAATTTTTATAATTACAGTGAAAAGATCTCATAAAAGGAAAACTAATGAAATTGTATAAAAATTATTTTAATACAGTCCTACAGATCAATTGAATCTAAACAGCTTGAAGTAACCTGACACTGTATTCTGTTCCTAGCTGTTAAATTTGCTGTTGCTAGGAACACCAAAGCACACAAATGTGTGAATTTATTGTGGCATCACTTAACCTGAGTTGTCATTCAAATACTGGAATTACTGAAAATACTGGAATGCTAGCTATGAATACTGAAACCAGAATGACGTGCTGTCTCCTATGTTACTTACCTCTCCTCCCAGAACTAAATGGAAAAACAGTATGCAAAAAGGATGATAAAATTACCTGCTGCTGAGATAAAACTGGCAACTGTCTTGGCATAAAATGGCTTGGATTATACTTCAGAAAATATCTACTAGTTTAAGAAGTTGATGTAATATTCATACTTTAATAAATGTGCTTTACGTTTTAGCTTCATATAGTCTCATTTTTGTGTTCACAGATGTGTCTTCATTTGTAAACTGGAATACCCTTGGAGATGAAGAGCTGGTGGTTTCATTTCAGTCACAGCAGTCTGTAACTCTAAAATCTGAGTCCAGAATGACTGTAAGTTAGCATTAGGAGCATGTGAGGGTTTTGTTTTGTGTTTTCTTGTCGCTTCCCCATGCTGCTACTTTTACCTTTAAGTGTAGTAGCAGAAAGAAATTTCACTTCATATTTGTCATTCATAATTTCTAACACTGTTTCTGGGATTAGACTACCCAGTTACTAATTGTAATCTGTGCAGCAAGTTGACACATCAAATTCCTAGTTATCTAGATTGAAATGCTTAAATATATATTATCTTTTGTATAATAACTTTTTGTTTTTCTTTGTAATAGTTAAGATCAAAAAGGAACACTGTTGCTAAAGTACAGCCAGATACCTTATCAGTTGGGCAGCGCTTACTAAATCTAAAAGTAAGTAAACCAAATATCCTAAAGTAGTGTTTTAGACACTCAGAATATTCTAGTTGTCTCTTAAGCTATTATCTTTTTCTGTATCCTTTTGCACATATCAAGTTGACAAAGCTGCCTTAAACAAGTGAGTTGGAGGATATTATTATTATTGTGCTGGAATAGTATTTGGACATGATGAAATAAGTGTTGTCGTAGGAGTGTGTTCTAGAACTGTACAATACAGGGCTTATAATAGCTATCTGAGTTCTGAAAACTGGCGCAAATTTGTTCATTTTAAATTAAAATCTTCTCTTACAGTAAATAAAGTGGGAGGCTATTTCACCTGAACTCTGCTTTTTTAAGCCTTTGTAGGTTCTTATTTATGGCTTTAATTTTGTTGAAGACATTTTGGATCTAGAAAGTCAAGAGTGCTAGAAGTATCATTGCAAATATAGCAGTAAGCTGGTTAGTTCTTTTCTAAAACTTGCTGCAAATGTTCTGATACTTTAAGTTGCATCCCTTCCTGTGTGAACATACCTATAGTTCAGATGTGGCTGGACATCTTGGTAGTCTAACAGGCAAATAATCTGTGAGCGGTTATTGAAAGATACCGCTTACCTGAGTTCAGAGTGAGTAATTACCCTCATTTGGCTCTTTCATGCTTGAGAGAGACTGCCAAAATGCAGAGTGGCAAGGGGGTTTTTGTAAATTTTTTTTTTAGCTTGAATTCCAAAATAAGTCTGTTTCTACTTGGTCTAATTAGTAACAGTACAGTTCTCAAACCTATGCCCTGTACTGCTGAGTTGCACAGTATTTGTCATTTTCAGGATGCTTCTGCAACTGTATTTGAAGATGAATTGAGACAATTGATGTCAAAAGCACAGATGCCAGATTTGCAAGCCACCATTGGATGTGTAATAACTGCCCTTATAAACAGGTGTAAAACAAATCCACAGTACTACCCTCGAAATTTCCTGCTACAGATAGTCCAAACCCGAGACTTGTCTTACAGGTAATGATTCTGCATTTTTTTTGATTGTAAGGAGTAGTCTTTTTTAAAAAAAACAAGTAGAAATCCAGTTCTTTATAAAGCACTCTTGAATTACCAGAATTTACTATTGGAGGTGCTTATGTGTATTTTCTAATGAAGCTGATGCTTCTCAGATGGATTTTTCTGTGAAACAAGATTAGTACTTCTGGATTAGTTGTCAATGTAGTTTTCAGCAGGTGTGAACTATGCAGCCTCTTCTTTTCATATTCTTACAGTTTATGTCCAGATTTAATGGCTGTTGCTTTGGAGAAAAAAGATGTGCATCTCTTACAAATCTGCTTACAACGGTTTCCAGATATTCCTGAAGAAATTACTTACGCTTGCTTGAAAGTATTTTTAAGGTAAGTTGGAATCCCTCTTTTTTTTTTTTTTTTTTTTTTTTCTTCATCAAACCAAGCTCCTTAATAAAAAGCTTTGTGTTGCCAAGAATGGCTTTAATTTTATAGATGAAAAATTAATACTGTGCATTAAATTCTTAATTCTGAGTACAGTGTATGCTGCAGTCTTGCAGACTGACAAACTTCACAGGATGTCTGTTGCGTATGTTAATTCTAAAAGCTATGCAAGTGGTAATTAAGTGAACATGCCTTTTGGTAACACTGCTGCCTTGAATGGCATTTGCATCCTACATGTGTTGTCACAGCTGTTTACTGTGCAACAGACTTAATTGGGAACTTACCTGCATTAAGAAGCCCAAAAAAAAAGATCAGCTCTTGTCAGTTCACAGCAAAAATGGCTTTCATATCCCAAAAAGGATGAAATTTTAGGTAGGCACTGTAACTGAAAGAAAAGGCAGTTGTAACTGCTCCTCCAGGCTTCCAGAGCAAAAATGATTCTTGCTTTAATAGAAACATCAGATCTTGTTAGTTTAATACCTTAGAATTGTCAAATATTACTAAATATTAGGAAAATCGTAACTGTCTTAGGGGTTGAAGCAGTTTTTTTTTGAAGTCAGAATACACTAACAGTCTCTAATGGGGTATAACCCTTATATCAGCCCATGACAGAATGTCTAATAAATACAGTAACTAACATTGTTGGAATAAAAGAGCAGTACATGTATTGTTCAAGGTTAATAATTACAAAATATTAACTGTTCTCTCATGGCCTTTATTCATTCTGCAAGACTATATTTTGGTATATATTTTTACTTTTGTAGTAAGCTTCAAAGAGTTCATAGTGTGTACTACTGTTGGGTTGATAGCATTGCTGATTTTCAAACTAATAATTAAAAGTACTAAATGCCTGGAACTTTCTTCTGCAGCATTAGTGAAGCGTATCTTCAAAGAATAGATGTGAATCTGGAGTCTGTAATCTGTTACATTGATATTGAATTCAACAACAAAGAAGTTAAGTCTGAAATTGTAGAAAATGGTTTCAATGCGGAGCTGGAACAAGACATCTGGGATACTAAAATCACAAAGGAAACCCATCTGATGACTGAGGGTGAATTCTGCCCTGTTGGACCACAGAAGGCGGCATTATTGTATCCTGTATGTTTTAATGAAGGAATGTCAATGCATTATATGTGACAAATATATATGTTTATATTTAGTATTGCTAAAAGACTTATCTTCTGGGGTTTGTGGAAAATTTCTGAGAAGTTCTGATAAAAGAAGTTCCTACTCAGTAGAAAAATTACTTAGAATATAAAAAGAAACAGGCAACTTTTAGAAAGCATCTACACCAATTTAAACTTATATTATTGCAAAAGTGTAATAAAACTTTGCCTAATCAAGAGAAAAGCATCAATGATTTTGATGTTTGCTTGTTGAAACACATGAGCCAATTACATACTTGCACTAAACAGAACTGTTCAAGCTAACTGTATTGTGATGTTTCAGTTGCTGTATCTATTTCATGATAGAAATAAGGGAGATTCAAAAAGCTGAAATAGGACCTCTCTCAAAGAACCTAGAGAAATATTTTAGTTAGAACTCACTTCAGTTTTAGAAACTGGTATTTTTTCTTGCAATTTTATTTCCTTAATAGTACTGCACAGAAATGCTGTTGTCCATTCAGCTTACAGTGAAACATTTCTTTTGCCTCATCTGAAAAACCTTCCAGCTCAGCAAGCTGTTGTAAGTATGTTAAAATTAAAAACTTTTAAAACCCTTACTATTTTGGGGGGAGGGAGTTTTTCAATTGTGTATCAGAAACTTACTGGAGTCTGAATCACAAACTAATGCATGAACATGAAATTAAGAAGCCTAATAAGATTTAATGTTAACAAATGTCATGTTTTTCCACATATATACGGAACTTTTACTAATTTTTGTAGTCCCTGCTTATTTTAGAAAACGTAAGTAAGAAACTCTCTTTATGACCCAGTCTACTTGGAAAATGTTGTTCATATTTTGTTAGCAAATATAGTACCTTTTCTTGATTTGGATGCTTTTTAAGAAAGGAACAAGATATACCAATTTAGTCAGTACCATCAGAAATAGTTGTTTAGAAAACAGGAGAAACAAACTTTACACTGTAAAATGCCGAATGTAATATAAATCGAACTCTAATATTTAATCTGGGATCTGCTCAGTTTAAAAAAAAAAAAAAACAAACAAAAAAACCACCACCAAAACAAACTTCCCTGTCCCCCAAAACCTGAAATATAATTTCAAGAACTGCATGTACCATAATACCTGAGCATATAGGTGGTTTTCCAGTGATTCAAAAAAACACACATCAGAACAAAGCTGACCCATCCCCTTGATTTATTTTTTTTGCAGAGAGAAAGGAATCTTTGACTTGTGCTCAGCACAAGATGATGGTAACCTGATTCTGACCATTGGCAATTTATTGTTGGCTACTGAAAGTGCAACTGGGACTAAAATTGTTACTGTTTAGATACAGTTTTTAGCAAAGTTCCTAGAAAAGTCTGTGTCAATTAAATTACACTGACACAATCACTGAAACAATGATTATCACTGAATGTAACATTATACTGAATATTGCTGAGAATTTTCAAACATCTAGATATAGGTGGTATAGGATAACCGTAAAACTAATTTTTAGTGCATAGTATACAGGCATCTATGTTGCTTTAAAAAATGAATTTTTAAAAAAAAATCCTTATGAGTATTACTGCATGCAGGACAAAACTCCTCGGTCTATTAAATGTTTGTCCTTTAAAAATATTCTGACTTCTCTACTTTTTAGCTGTTTCTCAGGTATTTATACTATCTGTATGTGAAATGCAGTGAAAAAATTAATACCACTCTTCCCGGAATACACTCTCCAACTATAAATCAGGTAGGAAGCTAGTTCTAAGCTGTGGTGTGTGTCTTTGTGAGAAGTTGTGACTACCTAAAATCAACTAAGATCTACATTCATTCTACAAAGTATTGTGTATTAATATAACCTGTATGAAGTCAGATGTAACACAACACTTTTTACGATTGGAAAATAAATATACTGACTTAAAGTATGAAACCATGCATTTTGCATTAGAAATTGATGTTTCAGAGTTCAGCTCTTAAAGCAGAATCTGTGTCGTTTGCCTATCATAAAGTGTAAGTGTACTTTTCTTGTTTGTCTTCAGATTATGGATTGGATGTGCCTATTACTTGATGCTCACTTCACAGTTATGGTGATGCTACCAGAAGCAAAAGAGTTGCTTTCAAACCTGCATAAGTTTGTGAGAGCCCAAGTAAGTTGCATCTTCTGGGATAATTATTTCACTTTAGTATGGATTTAGAATATTGGTGTTAATAAAGGGGGGGGGG
>NW_009631394.1:0-4921 GCF_000690535.1 Cariama cristata | reverse complement strand
GCAACAAATTATATAGTAAATCAAACAATGTATGTTCTCAGTACGCTCCTTCCTGAGCATGAAATGGCAGTTGCCTCTTATTTTGATTTCAAAATCTGCTATATTTGTTTGGCTTTAAAATCTGAAACTGTGCATAACCACAGATAGTTCCACAGTATGAAAAGAAATTGAAATTTATTTTACTGTAAATATCTGTGTGTTCTTCTTCTTAGGTACGGTTCTACTCTGAGCTCAACAAGATTGAAGGAAGTTTGCGAGAATTACAAAGACTTAACCGCCAGAAAGACTCTCAGATATATTCTATTGAAGTGCTGGAACTTATTTGAATTTGAAATGAATTATTAACACATTGATTTTTATTTTTTTTTAATTGATTCCTTTTTTGACAAGGATGTATTAGCACTCCATATTGGGGATGTGAAAAGTTGTTTTCTACATAGGAGGAGCACGGTTACTCTGTAGCTACATGGGAGTTGTAAGTTTGAAACTCATGTATTAAAAGTTCTCTTTTTGACTGGATGAGAAGCTGGATGCTTGCTTCTATTTTCATTTATGATTTTGATATGTAATCATAAGAACGTCCTAAAATACCACATGATTATTGGCAAAGAATTAGTAGGATATTTGCAGTAAGGCTTCAACAGATGTTTCATCAAATGAATTGACATTTTTATTCTACTTGCTTCTTTTTTACTTAATAGTTGAAGTCTCTGATTAGATTCTTCAGAATTGTCTTATCTCCACTCAGGTTATGAACTATAGATGAACTCATTTGAGTTTGTTTCTTTGATTTTTCTATTTTTAAGTTGTTTTTACTTTCTCCAAAGATGCCATTGACATTTACAAACTTAGCTTAAACAAGGAAGGGAGCTTAAGTGTAGGTATAGGGTTGTTACCTAACTTACACTGCTTTCTCTCTCCTGTGTGTCATGGTATCACAACTTGTGAGTGTACCTTTTCATGCTTTCCTTTCCAGTGCAACCAGGTCCTCTCATGCCACTTTAAAAAAACAAAACAGAAGGGAGAGGGTTGTGTGGTGGTATGTAGTTAAAATCTTGAATGACAGTAATCTAAAGCTGGTTTTGATGCATCTCACATCTGATAAGACCACCTGCATACGGAAGCTGCCTACAGATAGGGAGAAGGAAGAGGTATACAGCAGGAGCTAGACTCCTTTCTGAAATGAAGAAGCAAAGTGCAGTTATTTAATAGGATGTCTTGTTACAGTCTTTCTCAGAGATTGCCATCAGCTGAAGACCACTGTTTTCTCAAGCAGAGAGACTGCTCCTCTAGAGCATGCTTTCCTGCACGGACTTGCAGAATGGAGTTACTGGATTTCAGCATAATTATCTGTACTTCAAGACCTTTAGAAATTTCTGAAGCTTTCTGATGTTGAAAGATTTCATCCAAGATAGTTTCTGCTTTTTAAATACTTATTTCTTGAAATCTTGTCTATATACATTTGAAGCTTTGGGGGAAGGGGAGAGGAGCATAAAAATAACATTTAGGTGAAATTTAATGCTGTGGACTTTGGAGCAAGTTTGACATGTCTTTAAGCTGACCTTGCAACTGCTAACTGCCAGCACAGCTGAGAGCAAGAGTGGTATCTTACCTGTTAGATTGGAGCAAAGAACTAACCTAGCTGAAAATAACTTCTTTTTTTGGATAGTGATTTTTTTTCTGAGAGTGCTGACAAGCATATGTCACTGGACACAGGAGACATCAAGTTTGTTTTGGAGCAGAATGTTGGAATCATTGTTTGGATAAAAGGCTTCTTAACCTTTGTCAGGTTAAACTTGCCTGAGAATGAACAACGGCATTTTCTTCCCTCCTCTGGCTAGAGCTAGAACAGAAGATTATTATGGCTAAGTGCTAGGTAACTTTGAAACCGGTGCATACAGTGAAAAACCTTAAGACCCTTTGGAGGTTGAGATGTTCTAGTTGTATACACTGTTACCGGAGGTCAGTACCAAATGTATGTGAAAGTAAAACTTAAAAAACCACTCCACTGGGCAGCTGAAGAATCATGTAGAAGGGGAGTTCTTGGCACTGTCAGTAGTTCCTTTCAATTTTCTAAACAAGAAAACTCATCTCCAATTTAAAGTAACATTCCTACCTACATCTGCATCTGTTCTCTCCAAGTACTTTTTCAAAGAGTGAACACCTCAAGTTAACCTCATCTATACTGCTTGCTCTATACAGCTTGAATTCTAGCATTTCGAAGTATAGCTTAGCTTAGATTTGGTTTGACTGTCTCTTTAAAAAAAAAAGTGATGAACTAAAGTTTTATGAAAGCAACACTTGTCAAAGGTGTTACAAGTATAGGCTATTGAATTGTACTTCTGATTAGGTGTTCACTTAAAACTGACTCGTTATAAGCTACTTGGGGGACTGAATATTCATCTAAATGAGAACTCATCTGGGGTAGGGGAAAATGGGACAGATAAGCATGATGCTGGATTTCTTGAAGTCTAGTATAAAATGGATGGTTGGGGGCAAGCCTTCAGAGAAGACACTTACATCAATACGTGTTCAGAATAGCAAATAACAACTTATATTAATACTCAATCACATTAGGAAAAATAATTCAGCATATCAGTATATTGATATACTTTGTTTTTTATCATACTGAATAAAATGGTAATTGGTAATATAGTGAGTTATACCAGCAAAAGTCATGTAAGCCCTTGCTTCTTAAGACTGACTTTATTTAGGCTACAGCTGAGCTCTAGTCTAACATTATTCAGCAATACCTTGGTGTCTTATAAATGTATATGTAACTGATTCTAGAGCTGAATTCTTAAATTCAGTGCCCAATACATGGTATGAAATAATTTGGAGGGAGGAACTGGAGAAAGCAGCTCAATAATTTAAGCAAGTGCATACACTCACTTCACATGAACGCCATCCCAGCTGTAAGTTCTTAAGTTCTTTCCCTTACCCTTTGAGAAAGGAACCCGTCCAGACAACAGCTTGGAACAACTAGGCTATTCATCTGCCCCAAAGTGCCTTTTGAAAGGAGTCTTTCTCTCCATCTGTCTTGAGTATGGAGGCAGTGTAGGGCCTCCTACCTAAAATTCCTCTTCCTGCTGTGTTTAATACACTTACAAATATGCTCATTTCATGATACCAGCAGACTCAGAAGAGGAACTCCAAGTTCCTAATGGAGATATGTTTTTTTCTTGGGAGTGGAGATGGGTAGGTGACTAGGTTATGGTTGATTTCTCTGTACTGAACTAAGATGTGTGTTGGAAAGGACTAATTTATAGTCCTGGCTCTGGTTATTAACATACCTCTCTCTGCATCTGCTTCTCCACCTATAAAACTAAAATTCTTTATGTCTTATTCAGTAAGCACTTCCACATCAATGACTGATAAATAAGAGATGGGATTAAGAGACAAGATACTCTGGTTCACAGTATTCAAAAGGAAATAATTCTTAGCACATTTGATCTATTACAGGTACACAAAATCCACAGTATTTGAGAGATGTTAATGCTGTTGTAATGCTACAGGCTGTGTGAATATTAGTGCAGTGGATACACTAGGTACCTTTGCTAGATTTTCAATGTATAGATGGCAGAATTTGCAGGTGTTTTTTCCAAGATGACAAAGGGAGGTAGTGAAATAACCTACCTCAAAACCCCTATCTGTGCATTCATGTATTTAAAGAGTTACCACAATCCTTTGCAACCTTGTAAGAGGTTGCGAAAATTAGCCTGTCATAAGCAATCTAAAAGTAACTTTCAAAGATTCAGAATACAAATTGAGTATAAAGGTGTAAATGGGGTTGGTTAGGCAATGTTGTCTACTGCTGTTGCTGTGTCTGTATCACGCTGTGTCTATATCGTACGGTGTCTAGAACATGGCTCTGAGCCTGTGCAGCTGCAACACTGAATATAAAAGAGTGCAACTGAATATAAAAGAGATGCAGATAAAAAGCTGGATATAAGAGTGCAAATTGGGCTAAAACCCTGCTGCCTGGTGCCATTGTGACATTGTGGCATGCTTGACACTGCAGCAGGTTTGTGGGTTTAATGAGGTGCTCAGCCTGAGCAACAAGTTAATAAACAAAAGGCACTTCAAAAATTACTGTAGAAGAATGCGAATTAAATTACATATTGGACATATAGCTGGCATGCTTGTGGTATGACCAGTGTTGGGTTTTACATTGCACAGAAGCATAAGCAAGGGACTGAGAGAAAATGAAAATGCAAGCACGCTTACTTGATAACGATAGGACTTCAGACTGTCTAGTATCCCAAAGCTGCATAGATTTAGCAATGAAAAGAGGGCTGGTTGTAAGAAATGCAAGACATTTGTGTGCCTTGGGCTGGCTTTCAATTTGTACTGCTTGTGCTCAGGAAACTGATACCCTGAATTCAAGTGGTGGCATTAGAAACCCAACAGTGCAATGGGTTTATGTAGATTTTTAGCCCTTTGGGGGCTCTGGCAAATGGAAGAACAAGAAGGAACAGAAAACAGATGAAGCCCATCTCTTTTTCATAGTGCACCAGTGAACTGCGGACACAGCAGCTCAGATAAAGTAGATGGACAAAAATTCAAATGTTGGGGCCCTTTGTGATCTCCTCGGTCTTATTTTGCTTTATGCCAACCCTGGCTTGGTCACGGTGAGCTATAAGAGGGGTTTAATTTCTGCATAACGGGTGAAGATTTAAAACGCGGCAAGAGATGAATATGGCAATGGTCAAGGAGACCTGCTTGGTGCTGGGGGCAGGCGGCCGCCGCCTCAGCGCGGTGAAGCAGGGAAACCTCTCCTGAGGGGAGACCTGGTGGCTCTGGTTTTGGCGGGCGCTGCGGCTGGAGGCGGGGGGAGAGCCCGGTGATGAGCCCCTGCCCGGGGCGGAGGGGAGGGCAGAGCCCGTCGCCTACCTGCGCTCACAGCTGTCCCCTGCAGGGG
>NW_009631393.1:0-9626 GCF_000690535.1 Cariama cristata | reverse complement strand
GACAGTAAAAGGCTATCACCATTACACAGTGGTATAATTTAAAGCCGTAACTCCTGGGATTGTAGCTGAAAGACAGTAAAAGGCTATCACCATTACACAGCGGTATAATTTAAAACCGTAACTCCTGGGATTGCAGTTGAATGATCAGGCAGGGGCTGCTGAAGAGCTGTGGTATGAGACGAGCTGACCCAGAGAACGGCGCAGTGGGGAGGCACGTGGCGTTGGGCCTGGGAGGGTGGGCGAGTGCTTGGGAAGCTGTAGTTTTATCTCCTACGAGATGCTTTGGCTGTACGTACAGGACGTGGCGTGCTGCCAGAGTTGGAGACGTCATTGCCCCGGGGGGGAGCAGAGCTACGGGGGCTGAGCGGAGGCTTTGGCAGGTCTGTTGCAGCACGGCTGGGTTGGCTGCTCAGGAGCTGCGGGAAACATGTGTGCTACCAGTCTGGGGGGAGACCTTTAGGGCTGAGAGTAGCCAGGCAGGGTACGTGCGTCAGCTACGTCTCAACTGGTAAACTACGCAGGTCCCGATCATGGGCTCCCATGGCAGCACAGGACTGTCCATGCCGTTAGCTGGTGAGCACAGTCCCTGGCATGGCCCTACTGGCACTTCCCAGCTGACACCCAGGCACAATTTGCGGGTTGTAACAAGCTGGAGACATCCCCAACAGGCAGCAGCGATGTGGCTGTGCTTTTTGAGGGACAAAAACGTCTTAGTGGAATAGATGCAAACTGTGCTGCTGCACCCTATGTCCTCAGAGCTGGAAAAGGGGCTCGTGTCCACCCTGTTGGCTGGTGCAGCCAGGATGGTGTCAGGGTGCAGAATCAGGTCTGGCAGTCAGGGGATGCCTGGCTGTCCATCATGTGCTCAAGCCACCTTACATAATGGCCTCCTAAAGGTTCTTCTTTCATTTATAGTCACCTCTGAACTCTCCCTGGCTTCCGTCGGGTTAACACAGGCACTCCCCAGCCCTGCAGATGCTGGGGAAAATTCAAACTAGGTGGGATCTGCACTGGGAAATAGCAGTTGAGCACCCCGCGTTGCTACATCGATCTCCCGCAGTGTGGGACTTTATTCAAGTACTTCTGCTTTATCCTGATCTAAATATCCTGACAGTGGTGCAGCCCCATGGCTCTCAAGAACCGTCCTCATTTGAACAGCAATTTGCAAAGATGCAAGCTGCAAAATTTCCTGGTGCCACCTGAGGTTGCTTGAGAAAAAGCAGTGAAAAATTGCTGCTGGCTACTGTATTACAGCACAACAGAGCTCAGGAAGGCCAGCTTTTCCGTGTTATCACAGAGTTAAAATTGATGAATAATAGGGCTAACAGAATAAAAGAATGTTCTCCCTTGCGCTGCCTGGGGAATAGGAAATTCTGCAGGGGCGAGCGCGCAGAGGTGAACAAAGCGTTAAACCCTGGCAGAGCAGCTGCCGCTGACCTTCTGGTCCCAGCACTGCCAAACAAAGCTCCTGTTACAGCTGAACTTTAGTACCAACTTCTGCTGCTCCAGGGATCCTCGCAAAAGTACATGTCGAGCTGCAAATAACACAGTGCAACTCGGTGGGGAATGGTAGAAGAAAGAGGATGGTAGGGAGGTGAAGCCCATGGAGTCCACGGTGTCCCCTCCCCGGGCTCTCCCAAAAGACATCTTCTGCTGTAGCCAGTAGTTGAGGGCTCCTCAAGCTGAAGGGTACTTCCAGACCAAGGTTTTCAGTAGCCACTGATTGATACATCCACCATAAATTTTTGAATTTCCACTCAGATCTTTGGCCTTCACAACATCTTGCAGCAACGAGGTCCATGGATGAATTATGTGTACAGGGAAAACATACTTCCTTTTGTGTCTAAAATGTGCTTAATTGCAAGTTTTCTGAGTGCTACTGGGTCCTTTTGCATGGGAAATAATTAACAACAGTTTATTATTCCTATTTCCCTCCTCATTCATGGTTTTACAACCCCTAATATAATATCCTCAGAGAATTTTTTCCTTTCAGGGGGAGAATTCAAAACCATTCAATCTCCTCTCACATGGGAGCCTTCCATAGCCCACGCTTAACACTGAGCATCCTTGCTGTCCTCCTGCATTACTTCTGCAGAAAGCAGAATTTGAGGTATTTCCCAGCAGAGGTCTTACAGGTATGTCAGGCTCTTAGTGGGACATAAAGATACGTGAGAAACATTTTCAACTGATGGCACTTCTCGTCCTCCATTGGGGATGTTGTTGGAATTACTTCCCACACTTCTTCCTGTGTGAGACTCGATAAGAAGGATGAGGCAGACTGGACATAAAGCGTCTGGAGTCTCTTTGTCTTTATTCAGACCTCCAAACTATGAGGAAGAAAAGAATTTGTCCTGTGAAATAGTAAATAAGACTCAGCAGACTTAGGCGGGTGCGAAGACTGGTTGTGGCATGGAATTAAAGAAACTGGACAAAAAAATAACAATTTTGGGTTGAAATAGCAATAAACATTATCTCGACGCTTTCTGCATGCAGCTGAGTTCAGTTGTGGTGCCCAGTTTTGACAGCCTGAGCTTGAAATTTGCCCTTATCCAGCTCAGTGCTTTTAATGCACATAACTCACAGTGTGGTCAACCCCAGAGCTGTCCGCTGTGTACTTTTGGCTGTACAAGAGCTCTTATGCTCCTTGTCCTTATGGCTCCCAGCCTGTTGCCATTACGCTGACAGGGTGAGGGAACTGTGTGGTTACTGAAGGTGGACATTGCTCCCCAAGTGTGCAAGCATCTGGGGATGTATCTTGGGAGAGCTGGGTTGGCCACGAGATGTTTACGTAATAGTACATGTCGATAGATCAGATCGTTATTCCTAATACTGTTTCTTGGGCCCCAGGAAAGTAGGGAGCCTGGAAGGACAGGAACTTTATTGCTTAGCAGTTGGGAGACTCTTTGGGTTTTTTTATTCACAGCCCAGTGGTAAGAAGTACCCCAAAGTGGTTGAGCACCCAAGTGCATGGCATGCAGGCCCTTGGGAATAGAAGAATGTGCAAATTACCATATTGTATCATTCTGGGCACGTAATGCCCTGTCTTGGCATGGTTGGTGGTAGCTTCAATAAAGCAATGAGAAACAGGGGATGTGTACACTGCTTCTCCTACCAAGAGTTTCTCTGAGCTTTTAGCAAGCAGTGTTTGTGGATTTATCCTCTCCGAGGCAGGACAACCCTTAGATCACCTCATCATCCAGCCAGGAGAGGCAGTAAACAGTCTCTTTACCATACATTTGTTAAAACCTATGTGTTTTGGTTTGGACCAAGCCACCCTCTGTGGAAATCGGTTTCATCGGACAGCCTCTGTCCTCCTCTAAGCAATATTTATTACTTGTGGTGGCTCTTCACCTTTTGAAGGAAGTCCAAACTCAGCTCCAAACTGACATGTGCCTCAGGGTGGCCTTGGGATGGAGCAAGACCACAGCTTGGAAATCGCTTTGTTTACACCACAGGTGAGAGATGCAGTTTCCACTTTGCAGGAAGAATTTGTGGTTAAGGCCATAAAATCTCGAGAGAGCAGATGCGTGCCTTGCAGAGGAGGTCACGTCAGGAGCTTGGAGGCTGTGGGGCAGCTCCTTCCTGTACCAGGACACCCATAAGCCTCTTCTCCCATCAGTGCTGCATAGCATTGCCAGGGTTCCCGGCTGAGTCATATCATCCCCAGGGCTTTGCCTCAGTACCTGGGATTTCATGAATCCTCACCTGCCATTTTGAGAACTTGTGAACCTCATGGTTGCTGGGGAAGACTTGAAAGCATGGTGCAGGCATAATTGGAAAGCTTAAAGCCTCAAAATTCACACTAAAAGCTGATACTTCTTGGTTTCAGAAACCTGCCATGGGTGGGTGTGCGAGGAGGCAGGCAGTGGCACTAGTGCTTTTAGCCGTAACATTGACAGCATTAATATTAATGGAGTCACCACGGTCCAGGATTTCATTTACGTTCACTCTGTGATAGCAACTCACCCCAGAGAAGGGTGTCCTGCAGGTGCTGCAGAAGTGATGCACGAGACCTCTCTGCCCCAAGGAGCTCCTGGTCCAAGTGCAAGGGCTTTGACTTGCAGTAGCTGATCCTTCTACTCAACACCTGACCCTGTCCCTCAAGTTGCACGTCCCCAACATCTGCCCTTGTCCTCTTGGGTTACTAAGGCTGATAAAACATGGAAGTCTCACTCAAGTGACTGGGATGCAATTCGCTCAGCACCTTCCAGAGACTTTGGGGAGCCTGTGGTGGTGGTACCCACTCTGATTCCTTCATAAATCATTGTGTTTGGAGAAAAGATGCTGCAAACAGAGGTACAGCAGACATTTAGAGAGGTGCCTGGAGCATGCTGAGACTTTTCTCCATGCATGCCTGTCAGGAGAAATTGCTGCAGCTGTCTGGGAGGTTTCTTGCCTCCCTCTGCTAGATCTATGTGTAACTGGTGACAGACTGCTACGCTGGGTTCACGTGTACCTGAGATACAGTGGGAGTTGTTTTGGCATGTTTGGAACTCCCGTACATCATCCCATGAGGAGAATTTGCAGGCTTGGTTGCACCACTGCCAGTACTCATCAGGAACTGAAATCGTGGTATCAGCGGCAATGGTGGCCAAGATTCCAATCTGGTTGATGCTGCGGAAAGCTGCCAGGACTGAGTTCTCACCCAGGACCTTTGGGAATGTGCCTGGGGACTGGCTCATCCCTGTTTCACACCGCCCACGGGCCACCCCACGTTCTCAGTGCTCCCCTCCAGCCCTGCCTCTCCATGGGCAGGAGACTCTGCCAGGAGACTCTGCGCAGCCGCAGGAACTAAAGCCTGGGGTCTCCCTGCCTAGGGGCATCCCCCTGTAAAGCTGGCACGAGGAGCACTTGCCAGCTTCCCAGGGCCATTGTTGCCAATTGAAAAACGTTTTTGGAGGCTGCCAGACAGCCGCTCGGAGTGGCCCTGTGGTGCTCTCTTCTAAGCACCAGGTTTTTTGTTTTTGTTTTTGTTTTTGTTTTTTATCTCCTAAATCAATAGTCTGGTGCACTGTGCCATGCAGCCTGGACAAAAGGAGTACAGAAGAAAACATACCTAAAAGCCAAACCTTCAACCTCCACAGTTCCTTTGGACACCATGAATTACCAGTAGATACATGACTAGCAGGAGAGAGGATGGGGAGAGCAGAGGTCCATTAGCGATTCCCTACCCCCAGCATATGGCTAATTAAAATTCCTAATTAAGGCACTGTGGGGGTGAAGAAAGGAAGCTCTTGGCCGAAAGTCCCCCTCCTTTTTCTGTATTTCCTTCGATAGCTTTATAAATTTCCCCCCTAAATTAACTAATTAATATCACCTAATCAGTTAATAGAATTAGCTAATTAGATTGCTTAATGGAATTTCTGAAGAGCAGATTTAGAAGCTCTTAAGGAGACTTTAATCACTTTTTATCTGGGAAGCAGGGCACCACTGTCTGCATTCATTCAGCAACTTAGAGCAAGTGCCGTTATCAGCAGAACATTTCTGAAAATCATTAATCGGGCTTCATCCTGCTCCTGAGTCGCAGCTACAGTCACCCAGGCTTGAAAGGTCAGGCTGAGCCTTGCCCGCTTGCCCTTCCATGTTGCTGTTGCCTGCACCTGATCACATTGAAAATCCACCTCTCCCAAGTGCTCGGCAGAAAGTTTTAATAGAAGCAGTGGTGGGGTAGAGCACTGCAAAGGTAACCGAACTCCCTGCAGGGTCTGGAGTGGTTTGTTAGCCCGTGGTATTTTCTAGGCTTGTTTGCTGATGGTGTACTTAAGTGAATGACAGTAAATCTCAACCACCCCAGCCGTTCTGTTCGCAGAGGTCAAAGTTTTCTCCCAATCCTCTCCGCAATGGTGTGCAAACACACACACATGCAACACACACACACACATTGCCGACTGCTCCCAACGGTGAGGCTGCAGTGAGGGAGAAATACATGTGCTGAGAAAAACGTAGTGTTGGGTGAGCTTGTGCCTTGTTGCATGTGCTGTGGACATGCACAGTTTACAGCCACCACCAAAGATAAGGGTCTCCAAGGAGCACAGGGCAGCTCTAGCAAGTAGTTATTTGTTTAAGACTGGCCGGTGAGGAGGGGTGAGAGTGGAGCTGGGTTTGCAATGGCGTCCAGATACAGGTAGTCTGGTCTTGCTGGGACATTCAGAGCTATTCTACCTTAGGGCACTGGCTCTTGTTGCTTTTCAGCAGCGTAAAGTGGGAATGAAGACTGAAGGGCTTGTGCCTGCTCTTTGGGGACACCATATGAAAAAGGGAGATCTTTGTGATCCAAGATGAGCCCAACTCACCAGGCCCCTCACCACACCAGGTCCCTCACCAAGCCTAGCATGAGGAACTGGGGGAAAACGGGCTGGTCTGGGAGATCCCATTGTGTTCATACCTCCAATTCAAAGGCTAGATCCTGAGTGACCTGCACTGCTCCTTGGGCTTGCTGGAATTGCGTTGATGTCCCAGAGCCCAACATCTGGCTACAGGCAGTGGTGGGAAGGGAGGTAGGGATCTGGTCTCCACACAGCATTGCTAACGTGGCTTTGAAGCAACTTCCAAACTGTGTGCAGCTTCCAGCTCCCATGTTAATTGCCTTGTTATCAGGGAGGTTGTCAACAGCCACAGCTGAATGTGGGATATGCACTCCCAGTTGGGTCTGGGAGCCCGGTGTCTGCCTGAGGCAGAAGTTCAACCTGGCCATCTGGGAGTCATTCAGTTGTGTCTCCCTTGGGCAAACTGTGTCCACCCTGCAGCAAAAATCAGATTGACACAGCCTGAACTGGAAACTCTGAAGGCAGTTTAATCCATCCCTGGTTTCTGACACCATGACCTGAGACAGGTGCAGCAGCTGTGCTGTTCCTAGCAGTTGCTATTATGTTGATTGTAAGATCTTCTGTTCTCATCTTGACCATAGTGTGGAGCAGAAGAACCCGGTGTCACCATGATTATGTTGATTGTAAGATCTTCTGTTCTCTTCTTGACCATAGTGTGGAGCAGGAGAAGAACCCGGTGTCACCATCGAGGTAATACTCTGCATCTCTGTCAGCTAAGCCCACATGATTTAATTAAACAACTATGCTGTGTTAGACTCTTCATGCAATGAAATGCCTGAAGAACCCCATAGAAGTCAACGTTTTTTTGATGGTTACCTAGGTGGGTTCCTTCTCCAAAGTTGCCTCTGTAGCATTTTAGCCAGTAGTTAACATGGCTGCCCAGCTGCAGCTCTCGTTGGTGGCAAAGTGGAGCTGACAGATACGACCTGGACCTGTGCAAATACAGCTGCAGAATGATGGTGGGCTCCTGGAGAGAGATGAGCCTCTGCATGAGGAAAAACCAGAACAACACTGGACCAGGACAGTGGGCAACCTTGAGACTTTCCAAACTTGTTTTCCTCCTGCATTGGAATGAAAACACAGCTGTTGAAATATTTCCCTGTGACATGTGGCATTTTTGTGAGCTGCAAATGCTTAAGTCTCTACCTTGCCTGAGGGTTCAGAGAACAGTTTCATGTCTAACTGTCGCAGAACAGGACTCAAACCACAAGCCTGGCAAGTCTGAAGGTCTCGGGGTGGTGAGGGGTAGCTCAGGTAGGTCAGCAACAAGGAGGGAGCCTTTCCAGAGCCTGGTTCAGGTTCTTGCTGTGAAACCCTGCCAGGAAGAGCATGTCTATACGTGCTGGCTGGGCAGGACCAGTGCGTACTGCCTCCCAGTCAATGTCTAACACAGACACCTGAGTCTTTCTCCTTTGCCCCTCCAGCACCAACAAAGTTGTTCCAACGAACTTCCCATCAAAACCAAGCCCTCTGAAAGAGTGCACTCTGCTGGGACTTCAGTCAGATATGCGACACCACGTTCTCTTAATAAAGAAATCTAGGCAATTATCCAGGGAATTTGCCCCCCCCACTGTTTCCCCCTCTTGCTTGTGGATTTCCTGTGAACAAGCTGAGACCTCTAGATTTCCTCAGTGTCCGGGTTTTTTTTCTGCCATTAACCTTCACAAGCCACACCAGCCCGGGGGTCACCTGCATCCCAGTCCATGCAGTTATTTTCTTGGAGTGGTGATATGCTGTGCCATGTCGTTGTTCTCTTCTCAGGATGAAGTGTGACCAGAACGAGCAATGTATAGGCAATGAGATGGAATCCAGTGAGCCTGGCTTCAAAACCTTCAAATCTTACATGAAGTGAATAAACGATTAGAAGGGTCTTACAAGGAGATTTATGGCAAAATTAGTCCTCTCCAGTGTAGACATCTGCATCTGATATTAATACTGTTGTCTGTGGAGAAAACCAAGCATTTTAAATGGGGTGATTTGCCTCTGCCTTGGAAGACACACAGAGAAGCCAGAGAATGGACCTCATGTGATGATCTTTCAGAGAGCAGCACATAGATACTGGAGTAACCTAAAAGTCATGGTGCCGCATCTTCAAGCATCTAGTTGCTCACAGGCTTCACTTGACAACATCGAGGAAAACATTATCTGAGATTCTCCAGTCTGCAAGACCTGGGGCTTAGAGGGACAGCCCAAGAGGAGGTTAATGAGCCAACCTTCTCCAGCTAACCAGTTGCAGTGTTGAAAAGCAGCAGATGTTGCTCAAATCAATGTACCTTATTGTATTGCCAGCGCAATACGGGCCTGTTGGTAGTCACTAAGAATTAACAAGGTTTGGGGGCAAGGACACCAGTTCACGTTGTCAGGCACGAATCAGTTGCCATAAAGGTTTTACGATGTTAACAAAACAGTTTCTGTCCCCTCCAAGGTCCACATGCCACTGGTATCACAGTGCCCATGGCACAGAGAGGAGGAGCCGGAGGCTTTCTTGGCACTAATGTTAGCCTGAAGAGTTACAGTCATTTTCTGATGGCAGCACTGATTTCCCTGACATCGAAGTGGTGTGATGATTGAGCATTTATCCCACTGGATGTCTGGTGTTGTGTTTCGTGACGAGCAGATAGGTTCAGGTTTGTTCCTGGGCACTTGCAGCAAGAGCAGCTCCGTATGCAGGTGCCTGCTGCCGTAATGCTACCTCTGCCGGCAGCTGCCTTGGTAACAGCCAGATGATGAGGACCATATGGCACCAAAACAGCATCACTGGTCTAGTAACATCTCTTAACCCTTTGGAGGGCATCTTCGTCCAGGCTGAGTAGTATGGCAAATTTAAATGGCTGCACTGGGGCCAAGTAGTGCAGCATCTCGGCTTTGATAGTGGTCCCCTGCAGATGCCCAGGGAAGAGAGGAGAAATAAAGCAAATCTGAAGTGGCTCTTTCACCTCCCTATCAACATAATGTCTGGCAACATGTGAATTAGTACCTTCCTGATCCACAGAGTTGTGTGCACAGTTTTGTGTTTCAGGTCTCTTGATGGACTTTGAGGAATGTGTCTAGTTTGTAAAATTTCTCCAGCCTTATGCAGCAGCTTGTACCCCCCTGGCATATGAGTTCATGAAAACAATAGGAATATCATTCCTTCTAGCTCTCCATGGAGATTTCTTAGCCTGTCAGGTGGATTTGTGTTGTACTCTCTTGGCAATGGCAAAATTTATTTTATAGAATCATAGAGTTGTAGGATGGTTTGGTTTCCTTCCCATAAGAAAGGGATCTTAATGATCATCTAGTTCCAACCCCCTTGCCATG
>NW_009631392.1:0-26433 GCF_000690535.1 Cariama cristata | reverse complement strand
AAATTTCTTTCTTATATCTAGTTGGAATCCACCTTCCTCTAGTTTGAAACCACTGCCCCTTGTCCTGTCACAACAGGACTTGCTAAAAAGGCTGTCCCCATCTTTCTTATAAGCCCCCTTTAAGTACTGGAAGGCTGCTGTAAGGTCTCCCTGGAGCTTCCTCTTCTCCAGGCTGAACAACCCCAACTCTCTCGGTCTGTCTTCACAGGAGAGTTGCTCCAGCCCTCTGGTCATCTTCCTGGCCTCTGAACTCGCTCCAACAGGTCCATGTCCTTCTTGTGTTGGAGGTCACAGATCTGAAGGCAGTACTGCAGGGGGGGTCTCACCAGAGTGGAGTAGAGGGAGAGAATCCCCTCCCTTGACCTGCTGGTCACGCTGCTTTTGATGCAGCCCAGGATACGGTTGCCCTTCTGGGCTGCAAGCACACATTGTCAGGTCATGTCCAGTTTTTCATCTACCAGTACCCCCAATTCCTTCTTGATGGGGCTGTTCTCGATTGCATCATCCCCCAGCCTGTATTGATACCTGGAGTTGCCCCAACCCAGGTGCAGGACCTTGCACTTGACCTTGTTGAAGCTCATGAGGTTGCAGCTCAAAGTTCAACCAAGCTGAAGCTCAAAGTTGGAGGTTTTAATCACTAATATAATATTCTGCTTTACTCCTTATTGCCAGTTGAGTATTTCACAGAAATTTCTTTTTCCAGACAGTGTGATATCCTGAGAATGTTTTAAGATGCTTTGTTGTCAGATTTTTAAATAGAGATGTACAGAGAAAACACTTTTTGAAAACAATACACTATAAATTTAAAATCAATGTTTTCCTTGATTGCATGTCTACCCAGGAGAAAAGTTCTAGTTCATTCACAGGCTATTAGGTTCAAAACAGAAATAGCTGGATGAAATTTAGTGAGTCAGATGAAGTGGTAAGTCAGAATAGATAATGCTTATGGCTTAAAATCTATTCAACGGTTTAGAAGGAAAAACAAAAGTACTCTAGATAGAATTGTAACACGCAGTTTTTTGTTTTGTTTTGGTTTTTTTTGAAGGGAAAGAGAGAAAGCTCAAGTCTAGAAATACAATTTTCCCTGAAAGATCCGCTTGGTTTATCAAACTAACAATGCAGTTCTACCTATTTTTGAAGGCCAAGAATAGGAGCTGAAAATTTGGGCACTGATTCAGCAAGGTACTTAAGAATGAGCTCAGCTTTAAAATCGCTCTAATCAAAGACAACGTTCCTGGTGCTACTGCCTGATTTTAGAAAGCAGATTTAGCACTAATGAAAAGATGCCAGAGTGAAACAAGTGAAGGCTGTCATCTCTTTCTGTGCAGAAAAAATGACTGGGAAGTAGCAAGGCAAGCTTTTTTAAGCTGCTCCTGCCCACCCCATCCTCATCACCCCTACCCCTATATGTTTAAACTTAATTTTATTCCTGATGCAGTCCTTGAGTTGCTTAGCAACACTTTTAGTTAGCACCAACAATGACAATGCTATATTGACACCAGTTCAAAATAATAATGTAAAAGGCAGTTTGTAGCTCTAGCCAGTCCTGTTAACTAGCCAATCTCCTTAACAGTTTGGCATCTTTTTTTCCTCTTGTCACAAATTCACTTCTTGAACTTGTTGTCCATGGTTCCCACATTAGCAACACCTCAGCACGATGTCTGCTACCTTTTCTCTCACTCAGAACATGTCAGGATATTTGCCTGATCGACAGGTTTAATTATGAGTAGCTGGAGCATGATAGGATCAAGGGCACAAAGGTGACAAACAGAAATGAGATTGGGGTGGATTATTGGAGGCCTTCACTATCCTTGTAAGCCTCCAAAGGTGTTAGGCTGTGAAACAAAGGTTTTCTTGGTAGAATTTTTTCCGAAGAGCTGTTCTGATTTCTTAAATAGGGAACTATTTTCATAAGTAATAAGGAGTAATTTAACTGAGAAATAAACTTTTATTCCCCCATAATTCCCTGTTCTTGGCATTGATAAACTTCTCATTAGTACCAAGTACTGTTGTGTCTCTACTGCAACATTGAAAAGAAAATTCTTTCTGTTATAATATGGCAAAGAACTTTGGTGAGGTTTGGTTTTGGGTGTTTTTTTCAGGGTGTGTTTTCTACAGTGTCCTGCTGTGGTGAACAAGAAGCGTGCAACTTCCGGTAAGATCTCACCAGATTTCCATTAAGACAGCCTTTGCACCATCATGCACCAACAGGACAGGACTGAGATTCACCCTATACTTCTCGCATGGGACGCAGGGAGGCTGCCCTGAATTGCAGTCCCTAATCTGAAACACTGCAGAATTTCTATAGTCTGCTCAGAAACTATTTCCCACAGGAAGGATTCAGGGATGGGTGGGGATAAGAATGAAAGCCAAACTCAGCTCTTCTGTCCCAGCTTTCTGTCTCTGACAGTGGCTGGAAGATGCACAGAGAAGAATGTGGCATCGAAGCAAGGAGAGAGTACTTCTTCCTGGATATTTGCCTTGTTTGGGGAAATGAGCACTTACAGGATTTAGATGAATTTGTCTAACTTTTCAATGTGCTAATTATTTTTTTCCCATGATGTTGTAGAAAAATAAGTTCCAAAATTGCCAATGCACTATTTGAAAAAGAACTTCCTTGTGTTTAAGTTTGGAGAGACATCAGAGTACCCCTAGCTCTTCTGCTTTGAGTGCCATATCTCTCTTCAGGTGCTTCTTTCCAAGCTGAAAAGTCCTAACCTATTTAGCCTCTCTTCACGTCTCATCATAGGTGTTGTGCTTTTCTGCACCTTTTCTATGTCTGTTATCCTTCTTGAGTACCTACACCAGGTGTTCAATATATAGAATGATACCATTTTAGACCATGGCACTATAATATTTTCCAAGCATTCTGTCTGATCACAATTTTTTTTTTCACTAAACTTATCCTTAAGTGAGTATTTATGTATTTGTTTTTCTCTCTGCATGTATATTACCTTGCATTTGTTAACACTGAATTTAATTTCTCATTTCATGTTTCTGTAACTCAGTCATAAGATTGTCCAGCAAAACTTTAGGCAGATTTAATTTTTATTATTATGACTAATTTTGCATCAGGAGCAAACTTTATCACCTGACTAATTTCCCCTTCTTTCAGATCATTTATGAATACGTGGAATAGCACAAGTTATAAAAAAGATTCTTCAGTGAAAATATTAATGGTAAACCATATATTTACCTTTGCAGTAGCTTTTTGGAAATTCAATAATTGAATTGAAATTCAATAATGCTGTATTTACCAGGGCCCTTTTGTTCCTTGCTTTTTGACTGCTCAAAAAAATCTAACAGATCTGGGATGCATGACAAATATGTTGATTTTTCCCTAATATTTTGTACTTATGTATAGGAAACTTTTCCTGTTTTATTATAATGTCTATCATTTTTGCTATTGGAGACATCAGATTTACTGAGCTGCATTTTTCTGAGATCTCTCTTAAAAACTGGCTTAACTTTCTCTGTCTTCTGATACAAAGCCCTGCTTTAAAAGTTAAATATATGTTTTAGTAAATAACTTTACCAGTTATTATTAATTGTATAACTTTGTTCTAAATACATCTTCTGCTGATCTTTCATTTTGTAAAAGGTTCTCAGACTGGTACCTGAATGCAGGACCCTTTTTTAAACCTCTCCACAGTGAAAACTGGGGCATAACAACAAAATGTAATTTTTTCACTTTTTTTTTTTTTTTCCTTTTATGCCTGGATAATTTTCTGTCCTGATTGACTCTTTAGTTGGCATCCTGCTTTGACACATTTTTAAAAATTCCTGTTACGAGTTTTTCTGCCTTTAGCAAGTTTCTTATGAAGGACATTGCTGACCTGCCTCATTGCCATTCTATGTGTTATGTGCTGCTTTCTGTTCTTTTTTGCATTCCTCATTCGGACAATAAAGGGAACACAAATACTTATTTTTCCTCTGAACCATCAACCATTGTCTGGCAGTGTGGTGAAGGGAGTACACTGGTTTCTTGGAAGAAATCTCTTCATAGAAAAAGCAGGGAGGTTTGGGAGACAGAATTTCTTCAAAGGAAAAGTAGTTTCCCTGGGGGAACTGCCACCCCTGAAATAGTATGACTCCACACTATTCAAAGCACTACAACACATTGCCAAATACAGCTTGTTTTAAACAGTACGTTTAATCTTTGAGTAGAGATATTAAATGCTGCATGAAATACGAGCTGCTGAGTGACATTTGCCTAAAATGTCACCTTCTAAAACTCCTGGATTAGAATTGAATCCTTAAAGAAAGCATGGAAAACTCTCTGTTAGAATGACAGTCACATTTGCTACTAATTTTCCTAGCTTTTTCATGTAAAGTGCTTTTTGTGTATTACATTTTTGGACAAAGTATGAATTAGTCAAGCAGTGGTAGTCAACTTCAGCTGAGTACAGCAGTATTAGAAGGAACAGACCTAAATGAGGGGGGGGAAGGTTCCTCCTCACTCCTCAGACTTATCACAGCAGACACTACATGGCTCCTATTCAATGTGGTCATGGTCTTTTCAGTTTACTTTTCATTGCTGAATCTTCCCCTTTTCAGTTTAATTTCTTTTACCTTTCTTATTCATACACATCCACAAATACCAAGATGAGAGACCAAAGTCAAGTGAGAAACAAATCCTGTCTTCCACCTCCAGGGCTTGATTAAATTTCACTCTTTTCTCAGCTTTCAACATCATGTAATCTTTATGTAAGATAGACTGTCATATTCCATAGACAGCATAGAACTTCATATTCCTAAAAAAATTATAAGCACTTCACTCAATTTATAAAATATATTCATACTTAGCTGTAGGTAGAAAATGGTTATCCTAACCAAAGAAACTTTGGGTGATCACAGCAGTATGGCCTACAACACATCAGGGTAAAACGAAGACTTTTACAAGGATTCCACAAGAAACAAGCAAGCAAGTCAGAGCAATTGCAAGAGATACACAAGCTCCTTGGGGTTTGAAACTAGATCTGCCACATTTCTAGCGAGTCCCTTGGCATTACAGGAATCCTGTCCTACAGATCTCTCTCCTTCATTTCAATCACACATTCCATCTTGACCCTCCCCAAAAGGAAAAGTTTCTGAAAAGCATCTCCAACAACCTGCAGTTTTCTTGGCAGCTGTGGGTAGTTGTCCCAACCAAGGGAATAGGAGACCTCCGCTCAGGAATATGGGCCCTAGGTTTATCTCAGGAAGTTGTATCACGCTAATGACTTGACTGTGCTTCAGCAAGGTAGGCTTTCACATCTTCTACCCACTGCTGAGACAACACTCCGAGTATCAGCAGTAGGGACCAAAAAACCATCAGGAACAACAGGTTTTAAACTGTGCAGTCATGCACAGTGCCATTTCTGCTTTATCTTCTGCTACCACAGCTATGCAACTGACAGAACTAAGCTGCCATGGTAAGGCTCTTGAACCTGCTATACTGATCTCATTTCAGACAAGCATATTTGGAATTAACTACTCTTGCATTTGTACGTAGCCTAAATTCACAGAAATTAAAGCACTTGACATTTTAGATCACTTGGTGACAATTATTTCATTGCACTGGTTTTTCCCCCATTTCAAAATCAGAAAATAACTACATGCATTTTTTTCCTCCAATTTATATAGAACTCTTCAAATGTGTGCTCTCAGGAATTCACAGAAATCCTCTTTTTTTCAACAGGATTTGCAGAGCAGATGCATACAAGCAGCCTGTGCAACAAAGACCTTCATTTCCTTTCCCATATATTCCTTCGCTAAGGTTGATGCAAATCACAGCATATAAGGTCATGGCCACTTTTCTAAGGCTGATGGAGCACCTCCTGAGACTAACACTCAACACAAAGCTGTCTACTTAGATAACACAAGTCATCTATGATGAAGACTGGAAATGCCAGCTGCAGAGACTGATGGCTATTCTGTAACCACTGCAAAACACAGGTCATGCCGTTAACAAATATTCTACTAGCTGTTATCTAGGATACATCATGGGAAATGGCCAGGGGAGGGTGTCATTTGTAAAACTGCTCCTTTGGTTTAGAAAGCAATCATAATAGTAAAGGAAGCCTGTGGTGGTTTAACCCTGGTAGGCAGCTCAGCATCACACAGCTGCTCACACATGCCCCCCACCCGGTGGGATGAGGGAGAGAATAGGAAGAGTGAAAGCAAGAAAACTTGTGGATCAAGATAAAGACAGTTTAATAAGTGAAGCCAAGTGGCATCCACAAGCAAAGCAAAATAAGGAATTTATTCACTACTTCCCATCAGCAGGCAGGTGTTTAGCCATTTCCAGGAAAGCAGAACTTCATCACAGGTAATGGTTACTTGGGAAGACAAATGCTGTAACCTGAATGCCCCCTCTGCCTTTCTCCCATCTTTATTGCTGAGTGTGATGTCATATGGCATGGGATATCCTTTTGGTCAGTTTGGTTCAACTGTCTCAGAAGTGTCCCCTCCCAATTTCTTGCTGACCCCCAGCCCACTCCCTGGCGGAGCAGCATGGGAAACAGAGAAGGTCTTGGCGCTGTGTAAGCACTGTTCAGCAATAGCTAAAACATACATGTGTTAATAACACTGTTTTGGCCACAGATCCAAAACACAGCATCACATGAGCTGTTATAAAGAAAATGAACTCTAGCCCAGCAAAAACCAGTACAATCTCCACCCCTTATTCCATGTCATCGAACAGTGTGGGACCTGAGTATGATGTTAAGTGATCAACAAGGTGCAACTAGGATGATAGGGAGTTCAGAAAGATCACCAGCCGTTCTTCCGATAACACTGCTGTGCTCTGACTCTTTCTACCATTTCTGACAAATCCATTTTCAAATAGTAACTCTCACATTTAAAGAAACATCTGAAAAAGTTTTGTAAACTGAGCTACAGGTGACTGGACCTGCTGACAGGTTCAGACCCTTTGAAGGACACCCGTTGGAAGCAGGTTCTCCTCTGGTGCGTTTTCATTTTGCGGTCAAAGAAGGTCCCTCCTATAGTTGCCCCTGTATGGGATGCAGTACAATTGTTTTCCTTTTCTAAATGGGTCCAAATATTTAATTTCAGCAAGGAGACCGTGCTCAGGAGTACCTTACCTGATGAAACTGCAAGGTCTGTGACTAGTTTAAAACATTCTGGTTTCATCTCTTTTCTATGTTTACGTATTTTGTTTAATATTGGCTCTTTTGTTAACATATTTGTATAAACTCAGTTCTTGAGTCTTCATCCAAACTCACAGTTGTTGACTGCCCTAAATCCAAAACAAATAGTGGGTTCTGAAGACTTAAAACTGCTACTTTGGTACTGGCAGTACAATGACACCATATACAGATTATTCACTGTTGACCCTGAAGGAGGAAAAAAAAAAAAAAAAAAAGGAAAAAAGGCAGCTTTATTAAAGAAAGGTACTTCCAGCAGCCTTAGGCATAAGAAGAAGTACCAAAGGTGATCCGTGTGATACAAGGACTGTAGAATTTGTAATAAAATGTAAGAGAAATTAGATTTGCATCTGTCTGGAGGAGAACAGTTAGATATCTGAGGGGAATAAACAGAAGTGATGCTGCAAGACTAGGCGACTGTTAAATAACATGGGAACATAAATTATTGTTCTAATAGAACAGACTCAAACACACATTGAAACAAATTTATTTTGCAGAATACAAACTTTAGCATGAAATACTAACAATGACATCCGAAGAAAAAATATATACACCTAAGAAGGGGAAAAAAGAGGCTACAGGAATACAAAGGAAGCCTAAGACACAGAGTAACAGGGACTGGCTTTTGGGTTTCATTCATCTTCCAGTATTTTGGAGCATTACACAAGAGCTCATGCATGGGGTAACTTCCTTGAAAAAGTCAAGGCATATTTTTCTTGGTTTTTTTTTTTGTATTTCAGGTTTTCAGTGTATAACTGTTTGCTTTTCTCTCACTGAAGACCTGCACAAACTCTCTGTCCTTAGCCCTCTCTGTGAGAGCTGTAAGACGAAACAGTACAAGTGTCAATGGTGATTCAAATATCATGCTTGCTCCATATACTAATTTCATTTGAAAATCAGTCTTAGACTCTTTGAAGTGGCAACATTTTAAAAGATGGTCTGAATTTTACAGACAATCTGAATTTGAACTGAGTACAAATTTTGTACATTTGAAAAGCAAAGATTTCCATGACAGTCCTGCATTTATTCTTCAGAGTGCTTTGAACATATTGGGACATGCTTCATTTTATGCAGAAGACTTAATTCGTCACTTAGTTTCCAAACTGTAAAGGAAAAAAAGAAGTATAAATGTTCAGCTTCTCTATTACTCATATAAATATTAGCATAACCTCTATTCAATGAAATTTTTAAAAAATAAATCTTCCCAGGAAGGATAAGAAATTCTTGTATCAAGATGCAGCTACAGAGATTTAAAACTTTGAGATGCAAGTACTGACAGAAGGAAAAACTGATTAAAACTGAGTTTATTACTTGCCTCCTATAATACGTCTTAAGTCAAATTTTCCAGAAAGTAAGCAGGACAAATGTCTTTGTTTAGAAAGAAAACTCTGTTTTTGCAAAATGAAATAAGAGCTCTTGGCTTTTTCTCAGTGCTGCTGACACTTGCTGCTCTCATTTTTGCCATGCACAAACACGCACACAACCTTCTATGAATCGTTTGTACCCCAGTGCCGGTCTTGGCAGCCAGTCTCCCAAGAACCCACTCATCTATATTGTTCACCTTCTGCTCAGCCTTATGCTTCCCAGCGCTTCTGGCAGTGGCCAACACCGCACCAGCTGACCCACTAAATGCAAATGTACACGGGGCTGGATGAGTTCGGGCTCCCTGGACCCATTAGTGACAGCTGCTCTGGCATGAGCTCTCTGGAGTCATATGGTGGAACTGCTCAGCGCCTCCTGCTAAAGTGAGGCTCCATCTAGCCCTGGCTACCAAATGTTTAATTCCTCCTCCAATTTACCCCAAAAGGAGAGTATTTGGTTTATCCATTGGCTTTACTTAGCTCAGTAGTTAGCAGCAATGATGAATATATTCTAGTACAATACAATTTCAGTTATGTATAATAGAAAATTGTCAAAATATCATGTTTTTCAGAGCAAGTTAATTCAGATACATTATCAAAATGCCTGCTTTACATCCAAGATGCCTGATATCAACATCCTGGAACAAATTAAGGAATATCTCAGCAATACCATCAAGAGGAAAAACATATTCATCACTTCTAATTTGAATGATGTGACATTTGTTTACTGCTCACTACATAGCCTGAAGAACCAAACAAGGGAGTTTGCACGTTTTGTCTTTATATTTCTTTATCACTTTATCTTTATCCTTATCTTCATTTTTAAATCTTTATCTACCTTTATCTATTTTACGTGCTACCATAGATTGGGACTGCTCAGCAGTGCTTGATAGACTGAAATTTGGGGATTTAGGCACTTTGAAATAGCCTACAAAGTTAAGTGCTTAAGTATCACCTGAGCATGAAACCCTCTAGTACTCCTAGGCTACTGATTACACTTTGAAGTCCCTCTAGTGATTGGTCCTGTCCTGATATCTCATAAACAACAAGACTTAAAAACCCCTTGTGAGATAGAATTCATTAGATGTTTTAAATAGTTATATAAACTGGACTGCAAAGAGATCAAGTTCCTTGCTCAGTGCTGTGCTGTGAATCAATAACAGACTCAGCAATGTACCCAAAATGACCTACATCAGTTTCCTTTCCTTTAACTGACAGGCTGTATTTTCTAGATAACAAATTATGAGATGCACAGGTCTTTTCTTTTCCCCTATAGAGTACAAATTATCAGTACTTGGAGTTAAGCAGAAGTTCTTTTTTTATGAAGCTGTATAATGTTTCACAATTACACAGTTTCCTGATGGGAAATCTTCCAGTTCTTTTTGAAAAGTTGTAGACCTCCATGGAGTATTATTTTTGTAAAAAAAAAAAAGCAAGAGAACTTTTGAGCTTGTGCTCGTATGTTTTGCTTTCCTGCTGTAAAGACCTGGCCTGGAAGTTGAAAATAGAAATCTTCAAACGCGGTCTTTTTCAAAGGTAGCGATTATGAACAAATTGATTTTGGAGAGGAAGAGAGAATGGCGATTCATTATAAGGACTTCAGAAGGACAAACTGCTGCCTCAGAAAAAATGTAGGTATTTCTTTCTTTCTTTCATTCATTGTTAATAAAATGGAAGTACTGTTTTCCAGAACTGCTGAAGTATTGTCAGAAATCTCTCTTTAGTCGAGACATCAATAAAATATATTAAAACAAATTCTTCATTCAAATCCCATTCTTTTCCTCCATTAGGATCAGCACTATTTTTAGATCCAGATTGCCTCAGCAAGCACTTACTGTCAGGAAAACAGCTGTTACAAAATCAGTTGCAAAGTCTAGAGTGGTCTCAGCACAGTATTGAACAGCCTAGTGCTATAACGGTGAAGAATCCCTTTCACTTCATACTGAACAAAGTTGTGGAAAACAGCCTTAACACTGGAGATACTCAGCTTCTTAAGCACTGAAAGTTTGCTTCATATCCTTTGATGATATTTGCCAACCAACTTCTGTTATGCAATGTAACAAATGGTAGGAGCCTGGTTTTGCACAGCAGACTCAAGCTGTCTTGCAGGTCCAGTGACTGTGAGCTAAAAACTCAACGGTTCTTCATTTGCCTGACGTCTGGTATCTCCTGCTTGTTTCCTAGCTGACTGCTGGCTTTATCAGACCACCAACACACTGGTAACTTCCAATCACTATGAGAAGCATGCTCAACACATCTAGAAACAGTATTAGGACAATTCCCTGGTACATTCTCATTGTGTGATGCCCTTCTTAGACTACAAGTGCTGTCTATCAGTGCTTGTTAGCCCTCACTGGGCAAGAGGTGTGTTGGATACATTAATGCACAGTCAGCAGCCTCCCTTAGTATCTTGTTACACTATCATTCACAGACAAATAGTGAACCTCAGTGAGCAAGTTTTGTCCTTCCCATGTGATGCATGATGACCCTGTTTAGCCACCAGATCAGCATGATGACACAGATGCGATAAAACTTACTGTTTCCTAAGCCAGTAAAACTATTGTGCCACATTAAAGCAAGCCTTAATCTTCAGAGTACTGCTTGGCCTTGGCCTGTATCACATGCTTTAATGTACTCCAGTGATCAGTCAGGATGCTGGTAACACAAACATCTACATACCTGCGATGGTGGGTATTTCCTAAGGACAGTAAATAAGGTCAATTTTCACTACCACAGCTATTGCTCAAATTGTGTTTCAAAAATATTGACTCTTTAAAGTGGTAATCAGACATTTTGTTGGATTACAACACAGTTTTGTTTGGGTATATATAATCTCCTCATGAAGCCCTTAGTTTAGGCTTTGAAAAGATGATTGATTCCTTAGCCAGGAATCCTGCCTCCGTAACCCAACTTCTCATTGTCTTCTGCTCCAGAAATGAGACTGCAGGGAGCAAAGAGAGGGGATTAACTCCCTGCCTCACTCTCCTGGGCTATTTTGATGCATTTATGCAAGTTCTCAGTGGTGCTGGCAAACCTACAGAATAAGTCTGTATTGCACAAAGATTTTACTGTATTAGGTCATTTGAAGATAGACAGAGTCTTGTGCAGCAGTGGAGATATATGCAGAGAGGTTAGTTTTGTTGCATGTGACAGACCTTTTTTAACAGCAAATAATAATTCCATTGTCTTCTTTTTAAAGGTCATCAAAGCTCCAGTAAATTCAAAGTATTTTGGTATAACATAGAATCCTACATATTTCTCACATATACCCACTCAGTAGTTCAAAAGACTGATTGAGGGAAACTTGTATAGGTATTAAGGCAGTTTAATACATAAAAAACCCTGAATTTCAACTGAGAGTTTTAGAGGGAAAAACAGGTTCCTGAGAATTTAATAATTATTTTTCAAAAGGTCTTAGTGACTTAGGAGTCCAAGTCTCACTGACTTGAAATGAAGATTATGCTCTCACATGTCCTGGAGGTTTTTAAAAATTAAGACAGATGTTCCTATAATACTGGGGCACTTTTGAAGTTTCCCCTAAATCGCTGTTGCAGAATACTGCACATAAACCAGATCAGGTTTATGTTTTACGTGCTTGCTTCTCCTTGATGAGAAAAAGATTTTATCTTTCTCTTTTCACTGCTATAAACATCATGCGGCAGTATAACCTGAAGGCGACAGGCTTTTATCCTCATGATCAGCCTGTGGTTTACGTGAATTATAAAGGACAAAAGTGTTGTCAACAATTCAGTTCACAGAACCCCTAGAGTTACTATATGTGGCATTTTTAACCTAGCATTAAATCAAATAGTCTAGCCTTAATAAAAAAAAAATATTATGGATGTTGTAGCATATGAATTATTGAGGTAAAAAATTCCAGCCAAGATAAATCAAACAGTAACGAAAATCATTCTCTTATTCTACATCCATCTGTTAAGTCAGCTTATATCAAATAAGGTGATTATAGGCTTTCACCAAAGAGTTGTTTCTTTTAAGATAAAATTTTTGCTGAAATGTTAACAAAAGCCTATCTAGCCTTTCAAGCTGGATAACACAGAAGGCATCGCAATAAATGAGGATCTCACACATTACTCCTGTGTAGCTACTTCTGGGGTAAACATGTCAGCCCTTCTGCTGATCAGCATCTAACACAGGAAAGGCTAGACTTCTCTTCTCAGTCATGCTGGTGTCCCAGACCAAAGTCTCAACTGACTGTAAAAGGAAACATCAGGCTTGTAAGTGGTGTTCAAGTGGGAAAGCAAAATGCAACAAAATCAGACCTTTCTGATCTAGAAATTAGGTTACTTATTTGGAGCCAAATCCTATCACTTTTGTGCATGTGGAATGGCATCTTGTCCCATAATACACAAATTTCATGGACTTCTGGGAGACACACTGCTACCCAGTAGAGGTAGGAAAGCCTGTACGTGCCCAGTAAATGCTTGTGCCTCAGTTTATTAAAGTTTTGGTAATACTTAGAGATGTTGAGATGCAGAGATTCAGATATTATTACACTTTCCCATTTCTGTCATTTAGTTAGATTTTCTGATGGCTGGCTCCCAATAAGGGCAAGTAGGCAGGGCAAAACAGAATGGAAAAGATGAGCTCCATAAAGCCACGCAAAGGAGACAGGCCTGAAATCATAAATCTCTAATACACCTAAGGAAAAGACTTAGGCATGGAGGTACGTTCTTTAAATCAGAATTTCCCAAGCTCCTTTTCGCTGCACTGCAATCCCAAAAGTACACTCCTGCCTGTGCCTCCTGCCTCATAGCACAGTCACAGCCCCGTGCCCTGTAGCCGCACCACTCTATGGCTTTTGGTGTCAGCACCTCCCCTACAACCTCACAGCACAGATGATGCCAGTATCTGTCCGAGTGGGTACCTCAGCTCTGCTACCGAAATTTCAGGTGAGCTCTGGATTTTCTTCTCTCGAATGAGATACCTCCGTGATCCCTTGCTGGAAATTGCATAACAAGGAAGTGTTTTCGCCAGATTGCAAAGGATTGCTTGGTTCTTGTTTGCAATTTTCCTTTCGTATTTATATATTTTTGCCTTTCATCTGAATGCTATGCTTTGACATATCTAGATAAACACAGACAGCATGTGCCCTGCCTGGTCCATATACCCAGCAAGGCGATGTTCTCGAGTGCAAGGCATAAAGTTCCTGCCAGCTTAAGGATGAAGCTCTCTGTCTGACTGAAATGTCAGATACTATATTAAAAAGGTAGTAGATTGTGATGATAATGAAGTGCTGCAGCCTGTCGCTATGTTACCAGCTGCTCTGAACTGACATGTCAGAAGGAACAGCAAGGAAAATGCCCAGAATCCCTGTTTGGATCCCCTTCCCACACCTACCACCAACTGAAGTATTTAAAATTTTACAGATACAGCCAGCATGTTTCTTTATAAACAAAGCCTAAAATGATAAATAGATAAATATATTACCCCAGCAAGCCTGCTGTCTAAAATATTCCTCCTGCTTCTCCAGTTTGCTTCAGATTGCATCCTGCACCCTCCGACAGAGAAAGATTGATTTGGGAGTGAGTACTCCTCTGTCTGTTCTTTGTCCCTTAAAGAGGTTAAACTTCCCCTGACTGATGCAGTGTGTTTAGACGTAGATTGAAACAGGAGGGGAGATTTCCTGCTGACTGAGGATAAGGTGAGAGCCATACAAGGTCTTTAAAGGAAGAGGGGATATTCTCCATCCCTCAGCCTGCTGATTCTACCTATTATCACCTTATTTATATGGTGTTAGCTAGCATCACCATCCTGGGCAATGAGCCTTGCTGGATAATGAAACTGGCTGCAGCTGACCTCTAAGTGGTGGGGGCAGAAGGGAGGAGGGTAGTGCACAAGGGTACAGCCAAAACCATTGCTTTCATCCCATACAGCAGGCTTAATCCCTTCCCCTCCCTCAGCAAACCTACCTACTGTGCAAAGCAGAAAGCACTCACAACCAAACCACTTCTGCTGTCATGGAAATTTTCCGTAAACAAAGACAACAAAACAGAGTCCTTATCACGATGCTAGGGATGTACTGTGACTTGCCTGGCAATTTTGATATGAGATGGGTCTTCATCACAGGGCATGTTTGCTGAGAAGAGATTGCATTTGGAAAGGCACTGGATCTGGATGCAATTCTGTGCTCATAGATGCCAATGTCATTTTTAAAACTGTCTACTCAGTCAAGCGAACAAACTGGTTGGAGTTGCTTGTTTCCTGCTGCACACTACCCAGAAATAGAATTCTTAATTATTTCACCACTTGTGGCTGAATTTTCAGTTACATTAAATGGTAGGTTTTCCCAACATTATGAAAGGAGATCAGTTCTCTGAAAAGCCTACAACATTTAAATAAGAAACAGGTTCTTTTTCTGCTAAAAATTTACCATATCATTATCCTAATTCAGCAGTAAAATATTTTAAGCTCTTTTTGGGTGAAAGTAAATTTGTGCTAAAAATACACAGCAGCTACATTTTCAAGAGCTGAGAACACAACTACCAAAGTAATTCCACTGTTTCTGAAAATCACACTTAAATAGCTGAGGCTGCTAGACATTCAATTTCAATAAAGATTTTTTTCAAGATGATGTGAAGCTAATCATCAAAAGGAGAGTGCCTGGATTTCTGCAGTGCACAGCTACAAAGCTCCAGGTACCAGATGAAATGAAGGAAACAATGTAGTATGAAGAATGTGCTGCTACTTGACAGGGTACTTCATAGGTAATGGAAAGCAGAATTAAAAAAAAAAAAAAAAAAAAAAAAGACAAAACCAAACCCACATAAACCCCATAATTCCAGGTATTTCTGATTGTGTTTGGAAACAAATTGCCCAGAGCATAACTGAAGCTATGTACACCTAAGAGAGTCCTACCCTTGTCCGTGTCCTCCTGATGGTAAGGGCACATGGTGGCAACTCCTGCACTGAGAAGGAAGGGAAAACAGGCATTTAACCAGAGTTCTGATTAACAGTGCATGAAAGCTTCATGGCCTATCACACTTGATCAACTATATTTACCCTCATGCCACTTGTCATCACTTCTCGTTAGTTCTGCCATGCAACTCAGAGAAAAACTGGCAGAACTTATGCAGCCAACACGAGGCCATGCTAATATCTTACAGGTGTTGTATTTGTTCCTCTTCTCAGCTTCATTTTCTGTTCTTCCTTTCTGCACCCACACTTGTGAATGGACAGAATCTAGACCCAGCTGAGAAAAATATCTGAGAAAATATACTATTCTTTAGGCCCTGCTTAGCAACAGCTATTAGCAGGCATATATGACTAGGCCAATATTACATATAAACGAAAGAGAGAGACTGACAGGACTAAATCCAGTGGTCTACAGTAGCTTTCAGCTGCACTGTAAAAGGCTGGTTTTTGGTAGATCAGGACAGGGCTTCAGGTAAAAGCGAGTGTTTTCTCACAAGTGACTAATACTAAGCACAGTGAATAGATAGTCCAAAGAAGCTGGGGGATGTCCAGTGCTCGAGATTTTCCAGATGTCTGCCAGGTATATTTTAGGAATGAGGTGCCAACATGATCCTGATGATTAACTGAGGTTCCTTCCAGCCCTGTTTTCTCTGGCTGCATAATTCTGATGTATATTTTAATATACTTTCTGCCTCCTATGAAAGAGGAAATGCTGCTGTACAGTTTCTTTAACAGTATTTGGTGGCTTATTTTTATTGACACCAAGGCCCCTGGAGTGCAAGATGTCAGTTGCATTGACTCAAACATAAATAATGAAATTGTTTTTTTCTCCTCCATTAATTCGACTCAGCCCTTTATTCCCATCCTCCAGACAGATTCCTGATTAACATAATTGGAGCAGAGAGTTTTGTTTTCATTTTCCAGTAGAAAGTTTTGTTGTTTTTTTCCCCTCCATGGGAATTCAGTGCATGAGCTTGACAATATCAGCCTGGTTGATTGAAATGTGCCTTTTAACTCTGTCTTAAGAGAAAACCTAGAGGAAAAATACAAAAGAAAAACAACTCTAAATGAAAAGTGCAAGATACCTACTACTCTACAGTTCCTGTTCTGAGTGGATCAACAAAGGTTGATAGAATAAAGCTAAGGTCTGCTTGCATCGGTGAGACTTGTAATGAATGAAATTTTGGGGGGCTTCAGCCAGTTTGTTATCATGAGAAGAAGTCTTCTGTGGTCAAGGCTTTTGGTTCTAGTTGTTTTTATTCTTTTACTGGCAGTGTGTGTTTTATAGATGAACCATTATTGGCAGGAGGTAAGCAAGCACTCAGTTGGACACTCAGGAGCCTCAGTAAATACTGAAACTATCCATAAGAACAAATGAAGCAGTCTAAATAAATTTTGACCATAGTAAAATCTGGTAAAACATCAGTCTGTCACATCCAAAGGCTTGATAAACATATATTACTATGTACATAGGAGATTATACCTTTATGTGTTCTCTGTTTTTCTAAGCCTAAGAAGTCTTTTGCATTATTACAATTCCTGGGGGCATTCTGACTTACCAGCAAATGAGAAGCAGCTTCATGGATGTATACCCATTTCCACGCTGCTCTTCATGCTAAGAGAGTTACAGAACTAATTTTCTAGTTCATAATCAATAGCTTTAACACTACAGTGGGAGAGAAAGTATTTAAATAATTTTATAAATGTAATTTCACAAATTCCATAAATATCTCTCAGACATCAACTTATACTGTGTGATTTAATTTCACTAAGCCAGTGCTGTAGGATATAGGCACCTGGGAACCTTTCCTACTGTGCCCAGGCTCTGCACAGAGACTTCGTTCTTCTCCAGTTCTCAGAAGTACAGCTCTTACTCTATCCATGGAGGAGGAGAACATTTCTGTTCCTTGGTGTTTCAGCTGCTCGAGTTCTTTCTTGACTAGCTTGCTGCTCTCCTAGTAAGAGAAGACTTTCACTTATATGCTTAACAAGTTTTCCATCTCTCCCCTCTGCTTTTGAAGCACCCAAAACATATGCCAGGCAGTAACATTACAGTGTGCTACAAAGAGATAAAATGCAGAGGCCATCAATCAGGTCCAAAGATGGCATGGATGACAGAGGAAATTCTGGTCCATTTAAGTTGCTGGTAATACACTCAGCTCTCTATCTGGAACTAGATCTTTTCTCCTGGATTTTCTGAGTTAAAAACATGACACTTAGATGCAAACTCCTTTCTGTTGGCCACTAGATGGTAATAAGGCCATTGAAATGGATTGCAGCCAGCCAGCCAGTGAACGTGTAAAAGCTACCGCTTCAGAATGCAAATGAACAGGTTGTTTTTGTCCTGAGAGCAGACAAACTGCAAAAAACTGAGTTGGGATTTAGCAGATCCCAAAGGAAAACAGGCTGTCAAGGAGGGCAAACTGAGTGGCTTCAAGTGGGATCAGCCTCTTACTGCCAGGCCTGCATCCATATCCTGCACCAGACTCACTTAGTCTTCTGCTGCAAAAGGAAGACTTTACTTGGCTCAGAGTCCTCCATCTGCCTCTGATAGCTCAATGATGGCTTTAGAAATGAGAGTTTCTGATGATCTGACTTTGCAATATCCCAGTAGATGTTAGGATCAAATTTATCCTCTGAGCATTTAATTTCACTGCATCTTTTTCTAACACGTCATCTAGAAAAGTCCCTTGAAGATTAACAGTGATGTCCTCAGGCAGAAAGAAGTTCCTGAGAAGTTACGATGCGACTGACTCTCACAGTAGTACGGAATCATTATACTGCTATTTCTAATGAAATAAAAAACAATTACTCAAAGAAAGTGGATAAAAAAGTGATTTCATGTGGAAGTACTCATAGCAAATTTCTAACCAATTCTGCCTCTTAAAATAGCACAGGATCAGAACAGCATCACAACAAATTAAGTACCTGACAAATATAACAGGAAAAATAAAACAAATCTGATTTGTTACTCTCCAAATTAATAAGCAAGTTTACAGTGCTGGCACACAACACTTTGTGTCATCCTTGCTACCTTCCCACCCACCATTTCATACTTGAGTGTATTCCTGTATGACTGGAACAGATGTGATCATCCTGAATGAAAATGTAACTCCGTGGCTTGATTCAATACTTACTAAGTTATTATTTCTTCATAATAGCCAACAGGACTTTAATTTTCAGGGTCTGTGAAAATGGAAATGTACTTTTTAAAAAATAAAAAAATAGATCACATTTTTCCCTTGGGATAATTTTAGGCAGGCTAACTTCAGCTTACTTGAATGGGTTCACTGAAAGGGTAAGTTACAGCATTTACAAAAGTAGCCATTGTACCCACAGACTGGTGTTGTCCTTTACTACATGAAAGTATTTTGTAAAAACATGAGGAGCAGTAATCAAATATTATTATAAAAATGATACAAGTTGCATGTTCATTTATCAAAAAAAGCCTATTTCAGATTCTATCAGAATCCTGGCAGAAAGCCAGTTAGAGCCATTTAGGAGCATATAAACAAATTAGCAATTTGGAAGACAAGCTCAGATCAACAAATGTCAGATCAGTAGGGTCTTTTGAAAAAAAATTAGATGGAAGGCACAACAGAGATGTGTCTTTTAGAGGATTACAAAGGTGAAAGTGATGAGAGGTAAGATTATACTGAACCCTCTTTGACAAGTTGTGCTAAATGCCTTCCTGACAAGGTGATTACTAGTATGGAACAGTATGGAATTATACTCCCAAATATTTCTAGAGTATCTGCTAGTATGTTTGTGTATATATGTGTGTGCATCTATATGTACAAATACACACACACACATTATATAAGATAATGTTGCAGAACATGTTGGATTCTGTCTCCAGATTCCTGGATTGTATTCACTGTGGTGCTGTCAGAGAGATGAGTGACTCCTTGAATCAAACACTGTTATTTCTCTACATCTCAGTTTCCCTACTTGCAAAATGATGCCATTCATACTGACTTCAAAGTGTATTGACATCTGCTTATGAAAAATATTTCATATTAATGGACTGAAAATCTTTTACAGTTATTTCTCACTAGTATGAGTTAGTTAAAATAATAGCCATGAGCTTGATTTCAAAAGAAAAGCCTGTGTCAGTGGCAGTGTTTTTACCTCCTAGTCAGCACGCCACTTTTTGCTGCACTTACCTTTTCTTTCCATTGGCATTGTGTTACAATTTAGAAGTCTTATCAGCTCACAGCACTCGCACAGAGAGCACAAAAATGTTTCATTGCCCCAAAGAACTCAGGGATCTATAACAGGAGTTTTCAATGCATTCATGTATGCTGCATTTGTATCCTTCAGCATTGCTTTCTCCACAACATTTCCAATATTGATAACTTTCATGATGTTAGTGTTTTTTCCTCTGAGGCCCGGAAATACAAGGGGAAAGAAGAAGACAGAAGAGAGAAGAGAAACTCTCTCTTGATCTAAGAGCCTATTTGCCCATTCCTTTTCACACTCCCACTCCAGCAGGCCCTGAACAGCTACCTGTCTGTCTGGCCTAACGATTTCCATGCTCACCAAAAGCTTTATTGCAGGATGGTTATTTAGCATTTTTTAAAATGTTGCCATACATCTCTCTTAAAGCAAAAAGGAATCTGAACAACACCTGACAGGCAACAGATGTGCAGTCTGTAGACACAGAAACGTTTTGAAATTCTGCTACTAACTTAACAACAGCATAACTTCCCTTTGTTGCAAGATATGAAAAGCCAACAGAGTGAGATGAGAACATATGCATGAAATGGACCTTCTTTTCAATACTCAAATTTTCCAAGAAATTAAGAGCTTTTTATATCTACTAACCAGTTACACCTTGTAACAGTGGGGCTGAGGGGTACAGGAACTCATCAGGCTGATTTTGTAGCTTTTGCACTCCCTCCATAGCATTATTTTACCAGAGAATGAAAAAACCAGGACATAGATTGGTTTTCTGCTGAAGGTGAGAGCAACTGTACCCAACAGTTTTAAGCCATTTCAATGAGGCACCATCTCTTTCTTCCTGCTGCACGCTGCATGCTCCCACCTTTCTGATCCTATGACCTGGTTCAGGGAATGAAACCAAATGAAAACTAGCCCTGGAAGGAAAGCCTGATTTCCTTTTGCCTGGTTTCATTTTTGAATCAGTCCACTGCAGGACTAAATGGATGGTGACACTACTGCAAAGGAGAGGGTGCGAACATAAACCAAAGATGAGGTGTACCACTCCTTTAGCACCCTTGCTACCTAAGCCAATCCTGACCATACAAGGAGTTGAACATCCTTCAGCACCCTGATCCGTGACACTTCCACAGCACGAGAGCCCTGCTTCTAAAGCCAAACATTCAAATCTTGCCGCTTCTCTCTCTCTGTAAACTCACAGGCTACTGAGAAGTGGCCCCTGACCACAACAAGCTCTTGAGCTCACGTCTTAGACTTAAACGTGTATTGAAGAGCTTTGCTAGACTTCAGAGCTCATGGCTGCAGCTGTGGGGGTTCCTCAGAATGGGTTTTTCTGCTTCCACTTTAGGTGCAATGTTACTTGGGTCTGCTTGAAGAAAGAAATGAAGGACCACAAAAAGATCAAAGAGCATCATAGTCATTACTCTCACTTGTGCAAAGAAAGCATTGCAATGGCACCTTGCCTGTTGTATCTAGTTTACTGTCTTCCTTTGAAGAAACATATTCAAACACCAGGGAAGAATAGGCTTATTTTGTCTAGTCTGCAGCCTGGGTTTTGCAGCAAAGGCTCTTCTCAGGGTTTCTGAGTTTTAGGCTTTAACCTGTGCCAAAGACTAAAGGAGGCAGAAACACTGAGGTAGAAAGGTCAGGGCAAACTGTCTGGGATCCTCGTGCAGAGGGAAGGAAGATAATGATGGGAGAAAAATGCCTAATTGGAATGAAGGTCAAAGATAATTTATGAACAACAGCAACAAAATAGTTTCTCCAAATAAGGCTTATTTGCACAATTCACTTCTTTTTCTGCTGTTTCTATGGGCCTTTTTATTTGAGGTGGAATGGGACTTTAAAAACCATTCAGCTTGTCCTGAGGCATTCACATCATAAATAATATACTGCATGCAAAATAATTACATATGACAATGAGAAATTAGGGAGTACTAGAATTAAAGAGGCCTTTTCAACTGTGCTTCTTCCCTTTGTGCAATTCTGCTCCTGCATAGTCATGTAAGTTCATTTTATGTTTACACACTGTTTTTCTCAGCAGGCACCCTTCCTCCTACAAAGAAGTCTCAAGGCTCTCTGGAGACTGTGTTTAAGCTTTCCTGCCTGGGGTCCAGGCCATCAATTCAACAGACCATTCAAAATGAACTTGTTTTATATGTTGCTGCGCATCAACAGCCTTAACAGGCCCATGTGGCACGACACAGCTGTGCTCTTCTGAGTGTTTTAGACAGAAAGAAAATGAAAATTTTGAAACACCAAAGCAAGATTCTGAAAGGAAATAAAAGATATGGATCTGGCAAAATCTAAATAAGATGATAGTGTCTAGCAAGGCTTCACTGACTTTAGGATATACTAATGCAAACTGCTGTGATTGGTAATACAGCTCCAGGAGATGCACTTCATACAGTGCAACCTGAGACACGTTGAAGCGCAGCTTTCCTATCTATAACTGCCTCTTACCAAGGCTTCTCTGCTAGCACAGGTCTGTCAGTCAGGGATCACACCTCCTCATATCCCTGGGCAATGCCAGCACAAATTTTTAGTGTAGATTTGACTTCTGTGGAGTTCATCTGATATCAGGTCTTTTACGGGCTAGTTCAAGAAGACATGAAGGAAGAGCAGTCTAATTCCCTTTTTCCCTTTATATCTTTAAGATATGACTTACAGTGTACTCTGAAAAATTCCCTAAGTACAGAAGCAGTTTCAACTGCAGCTTAACAATTTGGTTCTTTCTTTGTTTCTTATTTTAAGCTTTGACTTCATTCTCTTCATGCTTCAGCAGATGTGAACCATAAACATTAGAGCTAGCTTTTGGAATACACTGTAGGAATAATTGCCTGGGCACTTTGTGCATGGAGAAAGGACAGAGGGACCATTAAGTTATCTTAGGCAGTCGCTGCACTTGAGAGGCTGGTGTGGTCTATGGGTCTACTGCAGACTCGGGCTCCTGGTCTCCCAGCCTCCCACACCTGGCATGACCCCTTTTGGCCTGCATGTGGGGATTGTCTTTCCTTGGAAATCCAGTTGAGAGGAGAATGAGAGGAGGGGCTGTTGCATAAACTGAAAAGTGCTCCTGGTTCCACAGTCACCATACAAAAATGTCAGAAAGGAGAGGAGATCCATGAGTTACTTTCTCACTCTAACACTAAGACTGTCTTTGCTTTTAGCCAGTTACCCGAAGTTTTCTGTTCTACAGATAGCTGGTGTTTGTTAAAAGTTACACTGAAGAAAGATGCTAAAAAGTGGAAGAGGTATATATCTAGCCATCCTTCTTCATGATGATTAAGTGGATTATATGTGCAAGTAGCTATCTGGTACAAATAAGGGACAGGAAGGGAAAAGAATATTATCTTTCTTTTTTGCTAACCACTTTTTTTAAAGAGCATCAGTAACCTTAGAACAACATTTGTTCACCTGTTGGGTTTCCACAGAAACTCATCCTCAGATATAAAGTGATTGTTAATGAGGTTTTTGATCCTTATGTGCAGGGTTCCTAAACAAAAATGGTAGGGGAAAGTGTCTTGTCCTTAGGATATTTAACAGGTGAACAGTGAACTGAGCCAAAGATCTGCTATAATGTTAGAAATTAGCTACTGTTTCTTCCATCAGTTTTATTCAGGCACTAAGAAATGTTTCCATTTACTATAACAGGGAAATAGCCGAACAGTTGAGGGTTAAATTTACATTGAATATTGGGTTAAGTTAAATTCTCAGTGAGGAATGAATGGTTACTAAGGCAACAGGAGCATGAATTGGATACCTGTTATTCAAGTCTATATCCTCATGCTCATTAACTATCACATTGTTTATTAATATTCACTCTAAAATGGATGTTGCCAGAACCTCTTTGCTTTGACATATGTAGCAAGACATCAATTAATGTGAAAAGAACTTGCAACTACTATCAATATATTAAGATGCCTGTCAAGAAGCATAGATCTTTGTATCTGAAGAACAACTTTTGCTTCCATGTAATACAACATCAAAAAAGCATTTGTAAACAGAATTCTGAAGGGAGCTCTGCCTGGAAAACAGCAGGGCCTATCACGATCTCCTGAAACAAGCAGTGTGAAATTAGCAAAAAAAGCCAGGCCAAAATACTCACTTAGGTACTAGGCAGCAATATGTAAGAATTGCCATGCAGGATAAGACTAAGAGCATCTGACTGTATGTGTTGTTGAAGACCATGACCAATATGAAGTGTTTTAGGTGGAGCAGGAGCACTTGTGCCTCCCTATTTTTTTTCTCCTGTGATAAATGAGAATGATATGTTCAGAAAATATATGCCAGTTTTTGCCTACAATAGTTTACAGAGGTCAGGAACATTATGATAAGCACTTGCAAGAATTAGTACACACCGTACAACACAATAGCACTTCACAAAGCCCTTAAGACACCTTTGTGTAGTCTCCCACAAGAGCACAGAATCAAATACACATAGCAATTCATCCATGAGCTTACTCATTCCTCTCCCATTCAGAAATTAAATAACGGCAACAGATGCTTCAACATGAAACCAAAAAAAATATTTAAAATGCTTCCTTGGGAGTGAAAATTCCTCCCATTTGGAATCATCAGAGTGTGTTATTTAATTTCATTTAGATTTTTACTCCATGTTAAAATATAAGCAATATTATATAAAGTTTACATGACACTCATACATCAAGATGGTGTGTTATTTTAATAGTGTACAAATATGACAGTGTGACTAACAATGTCTGCTCATGGAAAGCATGAGCTTGCCAAGAAACTCAAAAGGTTTCCTGAACCATTACCAGAGAGAACTTAGGGTCAGCTGGATCATACCAGTTCCTTACTTCGGTAACCTTTGAGAAGGCAAGGCATAACATTAGTCCCTTTGTAAATTTGGCCCTAAATGCCCAATGCTCTTCATAATTTGGAGTCAGGTCTTTAAGTCTATCACATTTTTTCGTCCTCAGAATTTACAACCTATACAGCCACAATGCTTCCAAGCATAACAGAGACATATCTATCAGTCCATCTTAAAAAGTTATGCTATTGAAGCAAAGGATCTCATTCTTCACATCTAAATGAGTCTATGAAAGTGGGAGCACTCAGTTGCTGAAACAGAACTAAATTGCCTGTTCTAAATGACATATTGCAGACAAGTATAGAGCATGGAGTTGATCTTACATTGATCAACCTGGCAAAAAATTAATAATTTTGCTTAAAGTACAGTCTCATCCTACAAGATCCTTGACTTTATCCGTCTGAAACTACAGTGATTTGTATACTCCCTGTAACATTACATTGGCCTAAACAGAAGAATCATTCAAAGGATTAAAAAAATCATTGTAGGCAAAATTTTGTACATGGTATGAGTTCCAGACTTTTTGTTTCACTTTTTGTTAAATTCGTGTAAATCTTCCATTCTGTAAGGGCAGCTGTCACACAAGACCTAGAACACACCGGACAGCTATGGAAAGGAGGTCAAAATGTTCTCTTAGTTAGGATACTTTTGAAGATCCCACTGGATAAAAATAATGATTATCGATCAAACATTAAAATCTATGGGGAAAAAAAAATTCTTAAAGAGATTTAAGAAGTGTCTTTCACTTGAAGTGGTTTTTACTTTCCTTCCTTTTGCTAGCATCAGATGCTGGCTTTCTCAGACACTATAGCAATGAGAATGAGACTAGCTATTATACTAAATACTTTCTATAGTTAAGACCAGCACCTCAGAAAGGCATCTGAAGTCTTTTGGATTTTAGTAGCAATTGAAACTCTAAATCCTCCTTGGGCTCCTTTAAAATACGTAACTCAAATCCCAAAGCAAGGAGAAGGCTTGAGATGCTGTGGGGCTACAATTTCCTAGTAGCAGGACTCTGAGAGTTCCAGGTGCAGCAGGCAGGGAGGGGCAGCGCTGCCAAAAACCATTCATAGAAGTTGTGCTGCCCAGATTTAGTTGAATGGATTGTCTTGTTCAGTGACGGAAACTTGGCAAGTGCTAGCACAAAATTTCTTGGTAACTGGAAGCATTTGAACTCTGATTGCTTGCCAGTGAGTATAACAGTCATTAAAGAAAGACAGAAAGAAAGTGAGTATCAAATAACTGTAATCAAATAAATGGGGTTTCTCAGTTCTGTGTGATGTGTGCAGGTTTTTCATTTCCAGTGAAGACTAAAAGGAAGTTTAAACAGGGCTCAGCAGAAAGCATCACTGCTGATTTTCTTGCATCAGATACTAATAGAATATTTAGAGCCACAGTCCGGCAAAGGTATGACTTCTGTGACTCATCCCATGAAGTCACCTGGACTTCTCCCAGTGCAAACCTGGAAGTCTTTCCAAGACAAGAGTTTTTGATCAACTTTGAGAGCAATTTTTAAAAATCTCTTCTTTTTGACATTCCTACTGTAAGGAGAACAGGTGGTGAAATATTCTGACCCTACAGTTGGTCTCTACCTTCATTGAGATTATTTTAATAAACTGAAGAAATGATGTCTACAAAAATAACACCAGAAGGTACAAGTTTTTTTGTTTGGGGGTTGGTTTTAGTCGTCTTTTTTTTTTTTCATAAAAAGCAGAACAATCAACTTTATGGCCACAGTCGTAAGAGACAACAAAAAATGTTTTTATAAATACGTTAACAACAAAAGGAGGACCAAAGAGAATCTCCCCCCTTTACTAGATGAAGAGGGGAACATTGCCAGCAAGGATGAGGAAAACGCAGAAGTACTTAATGTTTTCTTTGCCTCAGTCTTTAATAGCCAGACCAGTTATCCTCAGGGCAGCCAGTACTCCAAGGTGGATGACACAGATGGGGAACAGAATAATCCCCCCATTAT
>NW_009631391.1:0-2649 GCF_000690535.1 Cariama cristata | reverse complement strand
TGTTGGTGTGTTTTGTTTGTATGTGCCTGTACCTGCCTGCAGGAGAGGGTGGGTCTCGCCAGCAAGGACTCTGTCATAAGCCCATGCTTTGACTCTTTGCTGCGAGTAGTCCACCTGAAGGAAGTGTGGTTGTCTGAAGAGGACCCCTTGGTTATCTGTCAAGGGTTTACTTTCCTGCTTTGCTGCTTGCCATTTGGCTGTTTGCTGACCTTTAGCTCAGTTAAGTAAAAGGTACTAATATCTTTAAAGTGCCTGAGGTGGTCGAGGAGGAAGAGCCAGAAGTGGAGGTGTCAGTGGTCATTCCCCCAAAGCCTGTGACTGTGCCCAAGAAACCTGTGGCTGTGCCAAAGAAACCAGAAGCTCCACAAGCTAAAGGTATATCTTCTGCGGGTAACTGCTTTTTATTTCAGCGTATTGATTAATATTTTCATTTGTTATCCCTTGTTTTGTGTAAGATTTGTTATGTGTCCTCTACCCCTAGCCTCTGCTGTACCTATCTTTGCATATGTGACTAACCATCCAGTCACTAGAGGAATGTTACAGTGTTAGAAATGTCTAAACTCTTTGATTTTATCATAAGTGTTATGACCTTTTGTATTTTTTTTAACTGTAAATTAAGAGGAAATAATATCTTTAAAGTGCTCAAGGTGCCCAAGGAAGCTGGCCTGCAAGAAAAAACACCCATTGCTGTACCCAAAAAAGCAGAACCACCACCAGCCAAAGGTATATGTCATCACTATTAGTATCATCATTAGAAAGAAACATCATGCTCTTCTGGACTTAAGTTGAATTGTACTTTTCTGGTGATGACCTATCAGAGATAGGTGTGTAAGAAAAACGAAGTGCAATGTGGAGCGTCAAAAACATGCCAGAAAAACTCGACTCAATTCCTTGAAAAAATATCTTCAGCTTTCTAAACTTTTTGTAACATTTAAGAATTAACATTTACTGAATGCTTAGTTTTAACAGAGTAACAATGTTTTTCTGAAGAAGAGCCTGCAAATAAGTCTACAGTCTAAAAGAACGTAATGTTGCATTCCTGAATTTTCTAATAGAGTGTATTGCTGGATGACAGCAGCAGTGTCAGTCCTTTACCTCTTTAAAAGTATGTTAATGCCAGTATATGTGAGGTAGATTTGCTAGCAGAAGATTGGATATATCTACTGATGATCTTATTAACACATGAAAGGGTCATTAATATAATCCAGAAGAGAGGAGAGGAAGTATATATTTCTGTAAATAATAGAATCAAAAATATAGGTACTATGGAAAACTTAAAACAAAGAGGAGGTGTAAAGAATGGAAATCACTGATAGAAAAAAGTGATAATGATAAAGCAAATGTTGCTTTCCTAAAAGAAATTATTTTATATTAACAAAGTAGTCATGAATGATACATGACTCAAACACAGTAGGATTCCATAAATAAATTTCTGATCAGTTGTTACAAAAGGGGCAAATGTTTTCTACATTTCCACCTTGACTCAGAAACAGAAACTAAACACAGAATTCCCGTCTCCTGTGTGACCTATTTGACACCCTGATCATTCCATGTGTTTGAAGCAAACCATAACTGATGACTGAATGTAACCACAGCAGTTTCTCAAAGAAGGCTGTGTGCATGCATTATTGATTGTCTTATTGTTTCGTATAGACCTGTAGTGCCCACAATCCTAACGTATACTAATATCTTTGAAGTGCCCAAGGTGCCCAAGAAAGGTGTTCTGCAAGAGCCCATACCTGTCACTGTGCCAAAAAAGCCAGAACCTGCACCAATTCGAGGTATCTGTCGTCCTGTGCCTCAGCCTGAATGAGACTGTTTCTTACTGTCTTACGTGTTATTTCTGACGTCTCTTATCCTTTCCATTTGTGATTACTTGAAATTTCTATGTTCTGTACTGTGTATCAGTTACGAGTTCAATTATCTATTTTTTTTTGTCTGAACAACCCAAATGATATTCTGAATTAACTGTTTTGTTTTTATATTCTGAATCAGCAGATACTTAAATGTTATATTTTAAAACTTGATCATAAGTTTTTCAGATTACTGGCCGGTTTCGTTATCTTAAATAGACACAGTGAACGTCTCCATGACTCTTTTGACAGTCTCAGTTACTGTTACAGACATGAATCTTTCAAAATGAAAAAACAGTTTCTACACAGAAACGAACATATGAGAGTTGTAAGAAGAAGCAATGGTGTATCAAGCGTTTAAAGAAATTGCTGATAATTTTAGAGTTTATAATGAAAAAGCAATGGTTATAAAATCTGATGAACAAGCCAGTCAGGCTGTGGAAGTTGCCACAGTGAAATTAAAATCGAGGCCAGACAGCTACTTAGGATAAGAAAATAAGCCAATCAAAAGAAAAACTTAAACAAAAATTAGAAATGGAGAAGGACAGAAATAGGTACAAAGGAGAAATACTGCATTCCTCACTCTGTCACTGCCCACACGGCTGCATGCAAAACACCAGCAGCGTCATGAGGAATGGCAACAGATAAGTTATGGGCTGAGGTTGCTCCCAGGGAAGAGTCAGATCCTAGCGGGGCTGGGAATGACAATCTCCCCTCCCAGGGAGGGAACGCTGCTGAGTACAGAGGCGGGTATCCTAATTCACAATCCTCGAGCTGTAGCATCACCACTCTGTGC
>NW_009631390.1:4304-9436 GCF_000690535.1 Cariama cristata | reverse complement strand
ACCAAACCATTCTATGATTCTATTATTTTGAATCCCTATTTAAAGTTTCAGATCTTAACTTCTCCCCTCTGGTGAATGTGTTACAATTTTAATACTACTTATGAGTTTCTATTTTTAAACAGACTATCAAAAATACATATAACTAGCAGATAGGCATTCAAAAGCTGTTCATTGATTTCTTAAGGATGTTTCAAGTGTCTAGAAACCTCTCTAATACTAATTCACGAGCATCTAATCATATTAATGTTTCTTTTGGTATAAAACTGTTCTTCTACGCTAAGATCAGTGCAAACAGAGTAACTAAGACACACTGAAATCAGTGAGATCCAAGAATATTCAGTGCTCTGCTGGAACAAACAGAAACACTTTCATCTCACAGTTCTATTAATTTAACTTTCCATGACCAGGAGCCATGAGTCCCACCCTCAGAAAAAACAGTACTCTGACACATTTTAGAACAGCACCCACAAACTGCTATTAACGAGCACTGCACAACCAATTCAGGAGAGATTCTGGGAATACTCCTAAAATGCCAGTACATCTTTTGAAGCAATACTCCACACAACCTTTTGTTGCTAGATAATCCAGTCATCCTGAATCAGGAAGACTCATGTTATTTCTAGGAATTACATTTTAGACAGTTTCTTTGAGCTACATATGCATCATCTTCATTTTTAGTCCTCAACAGCTAACATTACTAAATCTGGCTAGATGCCATTAAAAATAAATAAATAATAAAAAAATATTGTTGTGGCATAAGAGGAAAAGTGTATTATTATTACTTTCAAAACTAATGAATTCAGCCTGCCTGACTATTTTGGAAACTCCAGGCTTTGTGCTAAATTGCACTTTACAACAGTGTTTCCTGGTATCAATTAACCAAATCAAAATATGTGTGTGTTTCACCCACTCTGCCTGGCAATCTATCACAACAAGTCTGAAAGTTTCATTTATATGACTCATAGGCCTTTAGATTAAACAACTAAGCAAATGATGCCAAGTCTCTATTTATCACAGCTTTGTCAGCAAAACAAATCATTCAGCAGGTGAATCATGAAATTACTGTCTGTGTGGATCCTAAGTAAACACAGAGGGAAGCAGTGAGATGCCAGCTTAACTTCACACTTCCCAATCTATTTCTCCTTCCCATCTCCTTGACTGTATCACTGTGACATTGCTAATATGAGCAGACGAACTCTCCTTGCCTTTTTCTCAACACGCAGCCCATTTGGCTGTGGTTCAGCAAGTCCTTTAGACACTTCAGGAAAACTGAAGCACATGCTTAAGTGGTTTGCTCAGGAGAGAGCGCTTGCTGCGTACGCCTCAGAGAGGGAAAGTGAGGTTTCATTTCCAATATGAGAACTGCACCCATTTAAATGGCTCCACCGCTTAGTGTGTAGCTCTCCTGCTTGGAGGGGGCTCATAGGGGGCTTTTGTTGAGATTCTGCTCTACAATGAAGAAAGACTGACAGGATATCACTGCTCAGAGAAGGGCTAGCCATCTGGACAAGGTTAGGTCACCTTTGCAAGAGAACACATTCCAGCAGTTCATAAAAATGCGGCTGAAGAGCATTTTTTTTATTCCTGGAATGTACCTCATTGCCAAAGAAGGTAGCTGTGCTCAGGAAAATATTCCATGGGGAGCAAACAAATTCTTCTGCGAAGCCATTCCTCCCTGCTCCACCCCGGCTGACATTACACAAGTTGAATAATGCATGTCAAGGTATTAAGTAACATGTAAACATTTCCAGTAAATGTTTCTGCTGCAGGCCTTGGCTTAACTGGTATTGCTTCCCTCTGTGATAATGGAAAAACAACTTCCTCCATTCTTCTGCACCTAAAGCTTAATATTAATGAAGCATTTCCTACCAATCACTAACTGGAATCTTCCTCCTCCCTATCTCCCGATATAGATTTTAAAACCCTTGAAAACTTACCTAATGAAGCCTTACTCGGAGATGTCCTTCTCTGAAAGTCTCTGATTGGCCTTATAGCCTATGCAATAAGGTGACCTGTTGCCCCCAAAACATTACAGTTCTGGTAATACATTTAAGGACAAATGACAAATTCCAATCGGAAACAAGCTAGGTTCTTCTCATACCACCAAGAACGTTTTATATGAACCTCTGGCTTCCCATCATCAATTGTTCAACAATATTCCCCACCCCACCTCGCCCAATTTTGAGATTATGTATTTTCACATATTTTTTCCCAAGGGTGTGAGAGCACAGTGTTGGGAAGCCACAGTCCTTTTCAATCTGGTAGAGGAAATCCCCTTGGAATTTAGTATTGCTTTAGGCATACACACTGTTCACACAGCATATGCCAGTAATTCCTTTTCCTTTACTTTGTATGACACTCCACAACAGGAGCAAATGCAGTTCTGAGCCAACTAACCAAAAGGGGACATGCTTAAAAGCTAAAGCATCACTGGGATGAAGATGGGCTCTCCAATCACCTCCATGACACTGAGAACCATTAGTCCCAAAGGAGAATTGCCCAAGGAAATTTCTGGGATTTTCCACTGGAATTTGTACTTTCCCAAAGGGTTTTCTGTAGGAGAGACTGACCTAGGGTCAAGTATCTGAGGAACTCCCAGGAAACACCATCAAATTCCACTCTGAAAAGTGCTTGGGCAAAAAGTTTGAAGAGAGCTGTTAAGTAGGAAGGTAAAGTCACGCATTTTCTATAAACTTTTCCAAGTATAACTTATTTCTTTTAATGTCTGTTAGCTGCACAGGGCTGAGAGTTGTGGGGCGAGTTGGATTGTTCTCCTTTGAGTAAGTGAATTGTTTCCCTGGCAATCAAACTTCCAGCCCAGCTGAAGACGTGACACCAGCAGCACTAAACATTACTTAGAACCAAGGGTCTCGCTGATCCTGAAAAAAAATCCTTCTCAGTACACAAAGATGCTTGAAAAGGAAAAAGCCCAACTGATCCTCCAAGCTGAAAGTATGGCAAACTAACATTGGTGTTTAATGTGGTTTTGATAGGAGTTCATAAGCAACAGTGTATGTGGAGTCTTCCGGCATAACAAGGCATAAGAACATCCAAAGAACAGGAGATTAATAACCTGTTTTGACGTTTACTGATCATTTAGCTCCAACACAACTTTTCGGATGACCCATCTTAAAGTGAAATTACTTTCTTGGGGCTTCATTATTGAGTTGCAACAAGACTGCTCCCAGAGACAAACTGCAACTAGTAAGAAATGTGCTCCTGTTTGGGCAATATATGGCAAGCAGAAATACCAGACAAGAAGCTCCTCCAAGCCTTCCCTTTCCTCCTGCTTACAGCAGCAGCCTTTTTTGACTGATCTCCCACACCTGGATGAGAATGGGTGAGTGGTACTGAATATCACAGCTCCCAACTCCAAGGCCACCAGCTCTTAGTAGGCTTCCCACCCCTGGATGATAACTGCAGCACTGGTATCAGTGACTGTTCAAAGAAAATAAAGCATAGGGAAACAGAAATTATGGCCACCGTGGCAAAAATCACATCATAATAACAGGAAAACTACTGTGCACACCTCAATAACTGATGTGGGCCTATTTTCATGTGTGGGATGATCGGGACAGGCACAAAGCAAAAACCATGCCAGAACGAGCTTGTCCTGCTCAGAAAATTGTTTCCAGCAATGCAGCAATGAGTTAATGATTGCATTACGTTTTTTTTGCCAGTGCTCAGTAAGGAGTGTTTTGAAGAAAGGTTTTTGAATGCTACTTCCCTGCTGCTTTTAGCTCCCCCACAGAAGAGGAACTATTGGAAAGACCAAACCATCCGCAAACACCTTTGGAGAAAGCTTTGGCTAGCCACTGGTGCTTTCCTAAGAAAGAGTAACTCCCTGCATTCTTAAATCTTCTTTATACTGTGAAATAACCTTTTTTTGGTGAAAGACTAATAAAACTACTGACTTCTAAGCATATTACTGCCAGGGCTAAGTGGACTCTTAGAAAGACCAGTGGCTTCTAGACTTTTCAAGAAATTATATTCAACTGAAAAGCTGTTCATTTTTCATTCAGGGCTCTGAGGGCACCAAAGCTCAGGTATAAACTCCCTGTACAGGGAGGAATGTGACGACAGCAAAAGGCAGGCATTTGCCCTCTCCTTTTTCCCCACCCACCCCCACCTGCAAACAAGATGCGCGTCCCCCAGCTTTCACCCAGAGACGTCCCTACAGGGCCCTGGGGAAGAGGCAAGTGTCTGCCACCACCTCCGCACCAGCAGCCCATGGGATAAAGCAGGACATGGTACTGCGGACAGAGGGAAGAGAGGCTTTCCTGAGGGGGCTTATTGGTATGCACGTCGCATACACGTATAGATGTAGATAATCCACACCTCCCTGCAACTTCACAGCAATTTGGCCTTCTATCTTTTAAAACATGGAAGAAATGACAGACCTCAGCCTGACATCCATCGTAATCTTGTACTTATAAAGCAGCATCTGGCAGGATTACAGCAGCCCCTGTGCAGCAGCGCAGCCTCCTAGCCCTCTCTGCACGACTCCTGTATACCACGTCCCGCCAGGGAGCTGGGAGCAGACTCATCTGGCAGATAACGATGACTACAGAAGGCCAAGACTGGATGGTAATGAAAGCCCATACACATTTGGCATATGGAAATGTTTACATACCTGCATACCCATAGATCTGTATCCTTACTACTGTATGCTAACTCACAGAGCTTTGAGCAGAGGACTTGGACAAGCCTGTTTCAGCTGCAGTGATCCACATCTTAAACTACAGTGAGCTGCTAAAGCAAAGCAGTGATGTCATGCCATTAATCGACAGCATGCTGCCTTTAACTATCCCATGCAAATCCAACAGCATTTCTAATGCCACCATACAACTGGCACAAACACAGAATCATTTAAACTGAAACTTCAAATGCATCCTTACCTTGCCATTAAACTATATTTAAAATTTCTTTTGTCAAGTACAACTTCCAGTTATGGTCAAATAATTACAGTGTGGACTAGAGGGGTGTTTCACAACAGCAAAAAGTATCTACTATCAGCTCTCATGCACCTTAAAAATGACATCTTTGTTCTCAAGCACCATTAACAACAAATGGATCCAATACCTAGAATGGCCACAATACAGAAAAAGAAATCATCTCCACACTGTAGGGAA
>NW_009631390.1:0-4273 GCF_000690535.1 Cariama cristata | reverse complement strand
GGGAAAAAAAAGTATTCGTGAAATACCGCCTGTAAACTTAAAAACCATCCTATGCCAATTTCTTCATATAACATATCCAAAATAACCTCTTAAAACACTATAATCTAACATTCGTGCTTTCCTTTAATAATTTTAAAATGTATACTTAACCTTTAATCCTGACTGTAATGCTAACTATTCCTTTGAGAAAAAGTCTTGAGTAAAGTACTAGAGAGATGCGCACCTCACCTCTTCTAATCTTAGTCACATCTCAAACTACCATTTTTCACAGATATATGTTAAAAAGAAATACACACAGATATGGAAAATGAGGTCCTGTTACAGGATGTCATGTTTTCTGTCAAAGTATATGCCACTACGCTTTGTCACTTAATCATTTTACACAAACCTAAGAACTGACGATGCTCAGCTAAATTATCATTTACCACAAACACACCTTGAAAAACTGATCATTATTTCCTTTTGTTATTTTCTCTCCTTCCCCCACGACAGCTGCGGAGGGAATAGACATGCAGTTCTATAGGGGCTTGGCCATAGGAACTCTATTAAAAAACTGATTATTTCAAGTTGTTAAAGATGAGGCGATAACCTCCCTCAAAAGATGAAAAAATATGAACAGACCCTAATTAGTATCTGATAAAGAAGTGGGGCTGTTGCACTGTGTAAACCCTGAAAACAAAAGATGCTTTGTGTTTCTCCTTATGGCCAGTAACAAATCCGCCGGGGGCCTGCCCCTGCCAGCGCTGTAAGCGTGCCCAGTGCTGTAACGGGGTCAGGCGGGTTTGCCATGCCCTGCTCAGACAGACCTGGAAGGTGCTTCTGTAATGTAGTTTAAAAGGACAAACCAGTGTCCCATGCTACACATCTTGCCACAAACAAAGAATTTTGAAATAAATCCTTCTGGGCAAACTCTGAAGAAATCCCCAGCCCAGTAAGATAACTCCTAATGCTCAAGCACACATACTCGAGAGCACGGGCAGCTTTGACCACCTACTGGGTGCACCTGTGGCAGTGCCTGCAGACCATCAGAAACCTCCGCTATCATAACATTGCTCCTCCTCGTCTTTACAGTAAAAACGAGTTCTCTCTTCTACCTGCATTTCGTACTGCCGGCAATACGCTGTTCCAGCTGATACACAGGACCGATTCACTCCGTAGCAAAGAGCTAACCTGCATATTAGCAAAGTGCTTTGCGCTTAGCAAACGATGGCACACAAACGCATTAGGATTAGATTTAAGGCTACTAAACCCAGAAGACTACAAACGAATGCCTGTATAGTAAGTTTCTTGCTGGTTCTGCATTACTGTGGTTGCTTCATTCAAGTTCTTTGACACATATTGAGATACTGAGTATCTTAATTAGCAATCTGCCTTTTTAATGCAGAGAAAAATCACAATTTGTTTCACCCTGTGGGTCTGTAGTGATCAATTCCACACATCCACACGTGCGACCTTACACATGTGAGCGATCCTGCCGAGTTCAACCCTCTTTCCAAATCAGTCTGTGCTCAGCACGTCAGGTTCTGTACATTTTGCCCTTTTCCAATTCATCCCATCTGTTTATAGCCTTTCCATCTAGTTGACTACGATTTTCCAAGGTTTCAAATTCACCTTTTTCCTTTCAGTTTTTCCTATCTGATGTATATTGTCATGATATTAAGGGGAAATTTATTAAAGAACTAGCTTAACTCAATTTCTTTCCACAGTTGTTCTCCAAACTGGCTGACTGTGATCTTCTCAAAGGTATTTGGCAGAGGCCTGTCGTTTGTCAAGTTATTTTCATAGAATCATGGAATCATTTGGGCTGGAAGGGACCTTTAGAGGTCATCTAGTCCAACCCCCCTGTGGTGAGCAGGGACATCTCCAACTAGATAAGGTTGCTCAGAGCCCCATCCAGCCTGACCTTGAATGCCTCCAGGGATGGGGCTTCCACCACCTCTCTGGGCAACCTGTTCCAGTGCTTCACCACCCTCATTGTAAAAAAATTTTTCCTTATGTCAAGTGTAAACCTACCCTCTTTTAGTTTAAAACCATTACCCCTTGTTCTGTCACAGCAGACCCTGCTAAAAAGTCTGTCCCCATCTCTCCTATAGGCCCCCTTCAGGTATTGGAAGGCTGCAATGAGGTCACCTCAAAGCCTCCTCTTCTCCAGGCTGAACAACCCCAACTCTCTCAGCCAATTTTTGTCAGTGTGAGTTTTAAAATTGGTATCAAATGATTTATGTTACCTCAAATTAAAAGAATGCTCTCTAGCTGAGATGACATCTTTTAGTCTAACTCCTTATAACTGCGTGAGACAAATGAAGTACATGGTGAAAAAAACACACTAAAGTCTGGTTTGTGGCCAAAATTGCACCTAGACATAGAGCAGGAGGGGGAGAAAAATTACATCTCTCGAACAGTATTTCGCAAGTGTTTTTTAAGAATTATTTTCTTAATCTCAAATCAACAGTAGTCTCAAATCAACAGTGCTAAATCTGAGCCTGATGAGATCTGTTGAAAATATAACAGGACAACATCTCATTCTGCTGCCCTGCCGTCTCCAATAAGTTATGTGTCCATGGCACATGCAGACCAAGTTGCTTCTTTCTGACAGCTTTTATTAATCACTGATTGGTGTGTTGGTTCCGGATGCTAGGGTGGAATCAGGAGACCAGTTCAAGTATCTTCTTACAGTTGCTGCTGAATCGTAGCTATTTTAAAAGATTGAGTATGACAGGTCAGCGAGAGGAACAAAGAGTTTTATTCATGGAAAATCTCACTAGCCTCCAAAGCAAGTCATATGAGACATATATGAATACATATATTTTTATTGCTTGTGCCTAAATTAGAAACAAGATTAAAAATCTCAATGTCCCTCATGAACTCCTTCCCTTCTCTCCACATTCTCCTATTCACTTTGGATGACACAGCATTCCCTTTATTTTTTTTCCTCCTGTTATCCCTTCCTGTTCCTTGTCTCTTCCCATCCTACTACATCTTGACTTCATATTCACTTGCAACCACATGTTGGATTCAGAGATGCGGTGCACCAAGTTCTGGCATTCTGGAAATCTGGCAATTCCCAGCTATGAAATGACCTTCCCATCTTGCCACCCCCAAACAAGCCATCAATAAAAGTATCAGAGGGAAAAACAAAAACAAAAAGCAAAACCTAAGACTGCTTAAAATTATGGTGTTACTTGTCCCAAGCATTCCCAATTTAAAGCAAAGTGATCAAGCCAGTAACAGATGCAGCTTAAACTGTCTAGGATTATTTTTAATATTTTAGTTCTAGGAAGTATGCAGAAACCGTAACGACACAGCTGTGCCAGAAATCCCGAGGGACAGGGTTGCCTTCTCAGGGCGCATCTGAACTCATCAGCCTTGCTGCAGGTTCTCGTTCAATTATTTTACCTTAACCAACCTGCCCATGCCTCCCTGTAACTGCCTCAAAATATCTGTAGTAACAGAATATTCAATAACGAGACTTACACTTGCTTGTGTTTTAGAGGCGAACAAAATAAGAACCTCTCATGTGTGCCACGTGCTTCTGTTACTACAGTGTGGTTTCACAAATCTGTAGAGCTTCAGAGAGAGAAAGTGCTTTTGGTCTGCAGGCTGAGCGCTGGCTCTCCGCAGCACCCCTGCCACCCACCTCTGCCTGCAAGGCCCAGCGTCTCCGTGAAGCTCAGGCCAGCAAAGGCAGACAACTGAGCTTCGGGCAGAACCATGTGGGAAGAGTCTTCTTTCTGGCTCACTTATCACCATGACATGTTTCAGAACACAAGCCCAGCACATGCCCCCACGGCTTGACTTTGCAGGTGTCCCATCTGTCTGCTAGGTCCTTTTTTGGATCAGAAGGCTTTGGCGCTGCCTTCTCTATACGTTATGTCCTCACCCCGCTACGGCAGGCAGACAGTCGTACAGGAACACAGTCACTACTACCTCCTTCAGCTTCCTCAGGACATCGGTACAGCAAGGCTAACTGTATTGTGGCTCTGACAGTGCATCTCTAGGGGATGATGAGAAGCGGTACGTGTGCAGCCAAATGTCAACATTCAAACCAAATGGTACCATGCATCCAACCATATCCCAACAAAATGAGTACAAAGCCAGAATCTAGCTCTCTTAAGCAAGCTATGTTCACATATACTTCACAGCAAGGTAAGAAATACGCCAATTGAACACAGTAGACATGAATGAGAAAAATTGTCAGATGCAAAATTCACTAGGAAAAAGGCCATTTCCTCCCCCTCTGACTTTTGGAAAGAGACCAGAACAAGGTAACTGG
>NW_009631389.1:0-8180 GCF_000690535.1 Cariama cristata | reverse complement strand
GCAAAGCCTGGGTTGTTAGGGATTTTTTTAGGTTTTGAGAAGTCCAGAGATAGCAGAGGGTTTTATTCTTGCAGCAGATGCTCTTTGTGTCAGGGCTTCCCCAGGGATTATTTCTGGAAGTCTGTACTCCCTTTAGGAAAAGTTGTCATGGTTGCCCAACATCATATCTCTGGCATCTCCATGCCTGATTTATCACTCCTCCTCATGACTACCCATGCATATTCACGAAAAGCTTTGCTTAGACAGACTTCAAAAGTCTACATTGGGCTCTTGTGAGCCTTGGTTATCATCTTGAGCTTGCATCAGGCTGGCATGAGGTCCAGCTTGCTCTCAGCTGTGCGATTGCTAGTGCAAGCAGGGGCTGCCAGCCCTGCCCTGGGCTGGACTTGGCACTGTTTGATTGCTACCAGCCCACCAGTAGCTCCTTCCCACCTGTGCGCACAGTGATGGAGGCCACTTCGCTCTTCTCCCCGCCCCGCACACTCTTCACCCTGATCTTGTACTTCGTGGTGGGCTGCAGGTGGTGGAGGGCGTACTCGCTGGCATCACTGGTGATGGTGGTGCTGTCTGTCTCCCTGCGGGGATGCCAAGAGCTTTGGCATCACGTCTGGCCCCGTTCCTGGGGTACAGGAGGTGCTCGGGAGGGGAGGGCAATGCCACAAGATTTCTCCAGGGATGAAACTGGAGGTAACTGGGGTTTATGCCTGCAGGTGGAGGTGCCAGGGTGAGGTACCCGTGGTGGAGATGCTGGCGGTGGAGGTGCCAGGGGTGAGGAGCCCGTGGTGGAGGTGCCAGCAGTGAGGTACCTGTGGTGAGGTGCTGGGTGTGAGTTGCCAGCAGTGAAGTGCCGAGTGTCACATGCTGGGGGTGAGGATCCAGTGGTGAGGTGTTGGGGATAAGGAGCCGGCAGTGAGGATCCAGCGGAGAGGTGCTGGGGGTGAGAAGCAGGCAGTGAGGTGCCGGGGGTGAGGAGCCGGTGGTTGAGGAGCCAGGAGTGAGGAGACAGTGGTGACGTTCCGGCGGTGAGGTGATGATGGTGAGGTTCTGCAGGTGAGGAGCTGCGGGTGAGGAAATGGGAGTGAGGTGTCAGTGGTCAGGTGCTGATGGTGAAGTGCTGGCAGTGAGGAGCTGGGGGTGAGGTGCGGGGGGAGAGAAGCTGATGGTTAGTGCCTGGCAATGATGTCTCGGGGTTGAGAAACTGGTGGTGAGGTGCTGGGTTTGAGTTGCTGGTGGTGAGGTGATGGCGATGCAGTGCTGGGGATGAGGAGCTGGTGGTGAGGATGTGGTGGTGATACCAAAGACTTAATTTAGTTAAATTATCAGAGAAACAGTCACATTCTTTAGCCTGACATCCCAGGCTGGGAAGCATTAAGAAAATAAAGAACAAATAATGAAGAGGACACCGTTATCTAAGTTCGTATGTTAAGAATGCAAGAAGAGGCCTTAAAGGGAGGAAGTTCTGGTCATAAAAGGAGTCAAGTTGATAAACCCACAGACATCAGTAGTTAAGTGGCTGAAAGCAAGACAAAGGTAATTGTGGCAGTGGGAGACTGGGACCTCCAACTCAAATGGCCCCCCTGAAAGAGGGCACAACCCTGCTTGGGAAGCAAGCGCAGTCGATGAAAAGGCTTCATTAGTACTAACTGAGGATGCATACTAATTTACATTAGAAGCGAGAAACTTGTAACCAATCCTGAATGTCAATAACAATGAGTATGTAGTGTACTATGAATACGCAATTATTTTATTGTATATAATGTGTATCTCCATGTGGCTTGGTGTGCGTGCTAGGTGGAGAGATCCCCCATGCACTCAGCACCAAATAAAGTAATGCCTGCTCTTTAATACACCCAGTGTTAAGGAGTTTCATTCCCAATTTATGGTGATACAGTCAGCCTGTCAGGGATTTTCTTCTTCCTGGTTCTTGCAGTAACAAGTTTGTTTTGTTTTGTTTTGTTTTTTTAAAAAAGTATGCTTTCCAAGGAAACTTCACTGAGGAAAGTGCAGCGTTTAGCTCTGATTGCTCTCTGTGTGGATTGTGTCTGTCCTCAGGCAGGCACACAGGAGCTTTCAGATGAGGAATGGGACTATTCCAGGGTGAAGTGAGCAGTGGGGATCCCAAGCCTGTTTTGTTTAAGGCGATCAGGTGAAAATGTGCACTTGGAGCCATCTGCATTACTTACCCTTTTGATCGCAGTGCTCCCCTCTAGTTCTCTGTAATACTCCTACTGCTCAGCTCCATCAGGTTCAAATTTCTGCAAATTGATGCTACAGTTTGCAACTGTTTCTACTTGATTCTTCACAAGTTTGAAAATTCCCTCTTCAGGTCTCTCTACTTTCTTCTCCCTCCTGTCCTGCCATATTTGGCTGCAGAGGCAGCAGGGTCGGTGTTTCCTCCCCGTGATGAGGAAAACATGAACTTGAAAAAGAAATAGACAGTGATTCTGATAAAGACCCCTTTCTTTGTGCTCATTTTCACATTCCGTTGCTTGTTGTGGGTTCTTAAATGATGTGAGTTACTCTGAGTCTTAGCAATCCCTTGTTGGCATCCCTGTGCTCAGGAGGTGCAGCGGAAACTCTGTTTGGGCATCGCTTATGTCAGACAGGTAACTGTAGCCCTTTCTGAAAACTAGCTGATGGGTGAGTTAGTTCCTAGGCCATAACAGAAGGGTTTCTGTTTGCATCTGCAAGGACTGGGGAGCAAAGCCTGCTGATGGAAACCCTCAGGAGAAGGGGCAGACTAGAGAGAAGAACAGATCAGTGGAGTTACGCTGCTTTACCCCCGATGGTGTCACAGCTCCTGGCACGGTGACTCTGGGAAGGGTGCTCTCAGGGTGTTTTCCAACCTTTTCCAGTGCTCACCACCAGAGAGCCGATGGCCCTGGGGGAAGGGCAGCACCCCCCTTCTTTGTGCACCATACCCCAGGATCTTGTCATGCTCCTGTGCAAACAGAAGTGGCCGATAGTTGAGTTCTTTGAGGAGGCTGATGTGGGCAGGAGAAAGATCCTGGGAGCAGACTTCATTCAAGCCATCCAAGGGGCATGTAGGGAGCAGAACGGCAGTGACCTGCTGCCACTGCCGTATGTCCTTGCATGCAGACCCAAGCGGGTTCCAGTGCAGGAAATGGTGGTGGGTCAGCAAGGGGCACCTTCTCTTCTCTTATCCTCAGAGGACGACTCCCACAGTCTGGAAAGCTGGAGGGGAAAGGGAGGGCAAGGATGCGAGAAGTGGGATGTCATCTAGAGCGGGTTGCGGGAGTGAGGGTACCTGTCGCCTCATGGTCTCTAAAGAGAGTCGCTGCTCAGTACCGTGGCTGCCTGGATCCTGCTGTAGCTACTGAACTGGCATCACGTTTCCAGTGTCAATACTTGACCTTTCCCCCGCCAGCCTTGTATATATATTCCCACTGTGCTGCCTTTCAGCACATCCCTCTGCAGCAACTGCTCACCCTGAGCCTGCCTTCCCACAGGCTACAGGGTTCGAGGACAGGCTACTGTCTACGAGGGTTTGGCAGTGCAGGTGTTAACTGATACTCTAGTCCGAGCCAAAATAAGCTGTCTCGAATCCCAGGGGGCTGGGAAGTTTGGCATGTGAACAGCTGAGAGGTCCGCAGAGGGCAGTGAAGGCCCAGTAAAGCCCAGTGAAGTTGTTAATGCTTAAACCTCACCAGATTTTCTTTGTGCCATGCTTCGCTACAAAACAACAGCAAATCTCATCTCGCCTACCTCTGGGGCAAGCCTTGATGTTTTTGTGATCACACTGCCAATTTCTGTATTGATTGCCAGACCAAAGTTCCCATCAGTGACAAGGACCTGGAGGACGTGGTCATCTTGCTGATTTCCTCGAAATGAGGGAGTTTTACAAGCAGTGGAGATCTGACTGAAAGTCAAAACGGGTGGCTGGAGGTGAGGAAAGGACCATGCAGAGAGACCAGAGGAGGTGAGGGGAGCACAGTGTGCTGGGAGAGCATCTCTGTATCCTCATTGACGGGAGATGTCAGAGTGGATCCAGAATATGACTCTCAGACCATATAGTGGCCTATAGCAGAGTGGCCAGGAGGAGACTGCTGGGGAAGAGCTGGAGAAGCCAGGGGATGTGCAATACTGCAGCCAGCCCAGTGGCAGGAGAGAGGTTCTTCAGTCCTTTGGGTTGAGCTCCAAATCTGAAGCCTGAGGGGTAACAGCCTGTGCTGGATTTTGGCAGTTAGCATTGATCATCCAGCTGATCAAAACCAGACCCTTTCTCCAGCTGTTGGTGGCATCTGGAAAACAGAGGTTCAGAAGACCTTGCTTTTTAAAACCTAACCCAGACCAGAAGGCCTGTCATGGTACCTGTGTTGTCTTCCATTGCAGTTTTCACATATTTGAGAGATGAGGCATTTGGCTGCCCGTTTGTAGTACTGACTGTTTTGCAGACTAAATGCACTTTGTAAGCATGGAAGAGAATTGGACATGGACAAGCAAACACTTCAGGCAACTGCAAAGCAGAGATGAGGGCAGTCTGTAATATTTCTGTCAGGATCAAAAGCTGAAGGACGTTTCCATTCGAAGAGCGGAGTCTGTTCTCCTAAATTCCAAACTGTGTGTTAAACAGCGATCAACCCCGACGTTTCTTTCTGCTGCTCTCTAACACACTTTTTCTGGGCTTTTTCTTTGGTTGGTTTTTAATCTCTGGTAGTGTACAAGCTCAGTTCCATCCAACCACTTGCAAACCTGCCACTTGCCCCCCAGCTGGGGGCCAAGCGAAAGGGATGAAGCCTCCTGTTCCTACCAAGCCCAAAGTAAAGTTATAGCACTGAGAAGTTCCCCCAGTCAACCCTGAGCCAGAGTGCAGGTATCTAAGCCATGATGAAATGGAAGAGCCTAGAAAACAGTTCATCGAGAGGAGGCGACGGAAGAAGTTACGGTGCATGTGGCACCTGGGGTTAAGTGATACTTTCGGTTTCGTGCCTGGATCAGGACTGCGCTTGCACATGGACTAAGCCCCAGTTCAGAGCAGAAATTGTTGTTACTAATCCTGGGTGCCAGAGGGCTGTTCCTGCCCTCTCCTCGCAGGTGCATTTAATCTTTTGTGTATATGCAGGGCCTTCATAATGCTACTGTGTGGGCATCGTGCATGTGAACGGCAGGTTTCTTTTGCATATTTGTGACTGATCTTTCTTGTTTCTTTTAAACAGGAAAATCTCAATGCAGACTCCTCAGAAACTAAAGAAATGCAAAGAACTGATGAAGAAAGGCTTGACTGCTGCTGAGGAAAGGACTGCGAAAGGAGTGCTGGAGTGCCGAGGAATAGGGATAGACATGATCATAGACTCATTTCTTGGTTTTCCATGGGCTGTCTGCATGCCCCATCGAACTCATCTTGCATTCTGAAAGAAGTGCCACCCTTCTGGTGAAAAGAGGTGGGGGGGAACAAAAAAAAGGTAAACTGGCAGCTAGAACTTGGAGTGAGGTTACCATGCTTAGTCTTACCGTTCTAGAGTATTAACATTTTCTTGAAACACTTTCCCAAAATAACAAGGCATGACTTTCTGAAATAGCTGTTTTCCTAAGAGCTGCACCTGAGCTGAGCCAGATCAGAAAGTCTTGCTTGCTGTCAGTCACTGAGGCTGATGACAGGTCACCCAGCAGTTTGGGCAAGGACAGAACAAAACAGGTACACACGCTTCTCTGTGCGGTGTGTGATTTCTGGAACATGTCTTGCATAAGTTGGTCTTCAGGTTTTGAAGGTTGTAGGTTTGGCAGGATCTACTCTGTCATTAACATGGTGGTAATAACAAAATCCAGTGGGATGGGGCTGAAAAAGAAGGAAAAAAAAATGTCAGAGAGAGGAATATAAAACCGAAGAAAAAGAAACGACGCAAATGAGAACAACTGCTCACCACCAACTGGCCAGTGCTCAGCCAGTCCCTGAGCAGTGACCCCTTGCCAACCTCCCCCCTGGTTTTATTGCTGAGCACGACATCCTATGCTATGCAATATCCCTTTGGGGGTTGAGGTCAGCTGTCCCGGCTGTTTCCCCTCCCAACTTTCTGTGCACCTCCAATCTACTCACTAGTGGGGCAGGGTGAGGAGCAGAAAAGGCCTTGATGCTGCGTAAGCCCTGCTCAGCGGTAACTAGCACATCCCTGTGTTATCAACACCATTTTCAGCACAAATCCAAAACATAGCACCATACAAACTACTGTGAAGAAATTTAACTATCCCAGCCAAAACCAGGACCGTAAGGCGTTTTGGATGTTCTATAATTTGCAAGAGTGCTTGAACAGTTTAATGTTATGTTGAGGTACAGTAGTTATAATGTCATCAGAAGAAAGTGAAGAAAAAGAAGGTGAAGACAGCAAAGATACGCCAAAGGATTATAACCTTTGACAGCAGAAACATGTCATTTGCAGTCTCTATGAACATTTTTCCTTCAAGGTATTGTTCTTTTCAAAGATTTGCAGACGATGTTTTGCTATTTCCAGGTCAGAATTTAATGATTTTAAGGTAAAGCTCGCCACTGAAATGTAAAAAAATAAACAAAAACCCGAAACACCCATGTATCCCGGAAAGGATAGTTTTGCTTTTGTAGTTCACAGTTCTCCTTAAAACACAGGTGTGTGTTCTTTCACTGGTGCTGTGCAGTGATTAAAAAAAACCCAACAACCAAACATAAAAAACCCCACTCCTGAAGCTTCCTCTGAAATTAGAGGTGGGAGAGACATATGACATTTTCTTCCTCTTCTTCCACTGTCCTACTTTCCCTTAAACTTGTTTGTAGCACTACCATAAATCCCTGGCTCAGTCTAGAGGCAAGACAATGTAGGGGACATTCTTTAGGCCAGCCTTCTCCTGTCAGGCAGAGATACCCACGTAGATGTGCTCGGTCCCAGAGGCAAAAGGACTAAAGGTGGATGGGTGGTTAGTGATGGTTCCCCCTTATCAACAGTGCTGCCAGTCACGTTGAGGAATAATGCTTTGGAGGGGTTTCAGATGGGTGGTAATTACACAATAATTATGTGATTCTTAGTCTGAGGGAATGAGAAGAACAAAGACTTGGCGAGGAGAGGATAATGTTAATTAGCCGTAAGATTTTTTACAAGGCAGCTTTTGTGGGTCAGTGATGACAATGATGGAGGTGGCGGCTGAGATTCTTAATGGATATTCTTCTGTTCTGGAATTGAAGCCCAAATCGCCCTCTAACAGTCTTAGTCAGACTGCTGAATCTGGGAGCCTACAGTTTCTTTTCTTACACCTGAAGATAGTTTAGTTACAGGGAGAGCCTCTTTGGAAGTTTTAGTGGTTTGGGGGCTGGGGCCCTTGGGGGTGGGGGCTGTTTTTGCCCCGTGCCCTTGGCCTGGTGCTTGGAGCTGGGAACAGGCTTTCCAAAATCCTGCTGGAAGGAGCCAGATGTGTGATCTGTGGCTGAGCTGGGGGACAGGGAGCACCCCTGGACCAGCCTCAGGACCTGCAGCAAACCTGTCTTCACATCAGGTCTCCCAGCAGAAGGCTGCAGGCAGAGCTGGGGCTGATGGTGACAGTTCCCACCAGATGTCCGGCTCAGGAAGATGCAGGTTAAGAGGCCACAGAGGGGACACGGACTGTTTGTCACTTCTCTTGCAGGAACAAGGTTTAACGGCAGAAAGGAGGCAGGATGAAAGGGTCTTTGAGGTCAAAAAGTGCATCAGACAGCTGGCACAGTCACCATGACAGCAGAGGAGGAAGATAAGGAGATGCAGGTGACGTGGCTGGGACAATGCTTCTGAGGTAACGGCTGCCATGCAGACACAGAGCCAGACAGAGGCATTAGGAGGTTTTGGAGCGGGTGAGAAAGGTGCCTGGGAGAGAGGAGAGCACGCGGAGATGGGAGACGGACATGGAAGGGAAAAATCCAGGGTGCTGGAAGTGTGGATGCTTCTGCTGTGCGGGTGCTTGTGGGGTTACTGGTGTCTGAGCAGCTCTTAGCCTTGGAGCAGGTCCCAAGCCTGTGCAGGTGCTTCTGTCGTTATTAATTGCAATTATCACGTCTTTGGAGAGAAGAGGCAGTTAGCTGCTAGTTCACAGAACCGTGTTGCAGATCTCCTGCTTCTCGTTTGCTTCTGTTCCATGTTTCCCGCTGTCTGTCCCTGCCTCTCCCTTTCCCTCTCTCTCTCCTTTTTCCTCTCATCCTTTTCGCGCCTCAGAGCTGGCGTCGGGGA
>NW_009631388.1:0-6238 GCF_000690535.1 Cariama cristata | reverse complement strand
GGCGTGCAGTGATAGGACAAGTGGTAATGCCTTTAAACCGAAAAAGAGTAGATTTAGATTAGATATTGGGAAGAAATTCTTCATGATGAGGGTGGTGAGGCACTGGCACAGGTTGGTTGCACAGAGAAGCTGTGAATGCCCCTTTCCTCGACGTGTTCAAGGCCAGGTTGGATGGGGTTTTGAGTGACTTGGTCTAGTAGAAGATGTCCCTGCCCATGGCAGGAGGGCTGGAACAAGATGATCTTTAAGGTCCCTTCCAAGAAAACCATTCTACAGTTCTATGATACTACTGAAGAAACCGTTCTGGGAACTGAAGAAGTGTTTGATGTTGTTTCCACTGTTGTCATAACTGCAGGTTTCACTGTTCCTAGGATCACTTTCATCTTGCTCTCCCTGACAGAGGACACTTGTGTGAACATGTTCAGAGTCTACCAAGGTCAGTAGCATGTGGTCTGTGGTGTCAGTGTAGTAAGTATTTATAAAGGTAGAACTGTGGTAAAGTACCAGCTCATTCCATCTTCCTATCTGTGGTGGAAGATATTTAAGTTATGTTGAGATAAGCGTTTTCCCTCCCTAATTCATCTGTTAAGCATGCAAATCTCAACTGTATAACTCTGAAGAAGACCCCCTCAATTAAAATCTCTTTGTGAGGGTGAAAAGCTGAGAGAACCTGGTGCCATCTGGCTAACTCCAAGGGGTTTTACATGAATATGTGGAAAAACTTTGAAAGCAAAACACTGTGTGAATAATGACTGAATTTAACTTGCACTGTTCTATCAATTATCCATTTTAATTTCAATGGCTGGTTATAACAGTTTTTTCTATTAAAGTTAAGGAACAATAGCAGTAAAACCCTGTATGCAAAACTCCTTAAAATTAAAAAAACAAACCTCTGTAATAGTATGTCCATGTTATTTGTTTATAACAGCAGAAAGACTTAGCATAGAATGAAATTTATTGGTACGCAGCTGTTGATTTAATTTTTTTAATACTGTTATCTGTCTATTCTTCCAAGTTTTAACCACCTGTCTGCAAAAAACTTGCAGAAACCCCAACCAACCACCACCACCACCACCAAAAAACAGATGGCCTGGAATTGTCAGATGAACTAGCTTTAAACTTCATTTGTGAATGTTTCATTCATAACATTAAATTTGTTTTTTCAGCAGAAATTTCTATTACCTAGGGAAGGTAATTGAAGTCCAGATTGCATTGTAAGCAATCATTTATTGAGGAGTATGGCATCTGGTCTCCCTCTAGGTTTGACAGTTGAACACCTCTTTCCTGACCCTGTCTCTTTGTCAACACTTAATCTCAGCTCTCCAAAAGATCATGCCAACTGAGTAGTAGAGTGGTCTGGAGAGAAAAGAAACGGTTGCACTTGAGTCTGCCTGAGAAAGTGAGGCATGGAGCTTCAGTTTGGCTCTGCTGAAGATTTTCTGTGTGAAGCTGGGAATAGGTGTTCAGTCTGTCTTCTCTTTCTATCAAAAAAAAAAAAAGTTCTATGCCTTTTGGGTACTCTGTAAATTAATATTTATGAAGTGCCTAAAGGGCTATTCTGAGAAAGGGAGGCGCGTGAAGCAGTTCTAACAAACAACTGCAGCAAGTGCATATAGGGTTTGTTGCTGATTTTTGTTCCTCTTGGAACGTAACTCAACATTTAAACCAAAAAGCATACTCTTGAGAATATGTGCATTATCACATAGCTTCAAAGGTTCGTATACTTTGGAATTGCAGCATTTCTGACCCCAAGCTGAAGTGCTTGTAAACGCTTCTATTTCAGAGAAGTTGAATATTTAAGCCAGGCAAATATATCTTTAGAAATTTGACACTTCTCTGTCTACCTTTCCGGAAGGGCTTTAGCTGACGATTTCAAAGTATGCTTGCTGGGTCAGGGACGCTACAAAAACCAGTGGCAGTCTCTTACGATTTATTGAGCAGAGCAGGTGGGATACTTCTTTACTCTCCTTCCACAAGCTGAAAATAGCAAAGTTTCAGTCTGTATTTCAAAGATGTTACTGTATTTTATACAAGGACTGATTTTGTACATTAATTTCATGTAAAATATACTGGTTGCTAGGCTTTTTGCAGTGATGCATGGCAAGAAAAAAAATACAATGGGCACAAGATGATACAAGAGAATCAGATTGTCTGTAAAGACATTTTCACCCAGAGCACTGTTAAGGAGTGCAGTCTCCATCCTTTAATGTAAACAAGACCAGACTGGATAAAACCCTGAGCAATCTGGTCTGACCTCAGGTCTGACCCTGCTTTGGGTGGAAGGTTGGACTAGGGACCTCCTGAGGCCCTTCAGCCTGAATGTGTGATCCAGTAAATTCTATAGCATTAAGTTCTTTATTATTTAGTCTTTTTTTTTATTGGAATAGGTGGAATGTGAAGAATTTGAGGGGAGAGGGTGGTTTGGTTTATTTGGGGGGTTTTTTTTGGTTTTTTTTTTTTTTTTTTTTTTTTTTTACTGCCTTGCCAGAAGGAAGGTGGTGTTTCAGTGGGGCACAGTTAACATTACATTGACCTCTTTGTGTCTAAAGGTAATGTCAGAGTCCCCTTCAGGCTTTTGTACTGCTTTATGATTAGATTTTCACAAACATTGTTCCTCGTGATGAAAGTCTGTAGTGAGACTTGGGGGCATTGCTTCATCGGAGGAAGATAAGCAGGGGGCACAGGGTACTGGAAATTTTTCATAGAGACATTGTTAAATCAGGAGAGAATGAACAGGAAAAAAACCTAGTTTTAACAAGCGTGTGTATGGAATAGTTTCTGTGTTTCTATATACATCTACCTTCCTCCTTCTTTACAGTTCCCTTTCCCGCACAGAGAGAACTTGGAGCTCACAAAGGACTTAATAGCAGCTGATAGTACAGGCTTGGTTTAGACTGACTTCTGCAGCCTGGGACTGGAAATAGAGCAGTATAATGAGCTTTAGACTATCTCCCCATGTTATAGTAGACCGGATGCCCCTGTCTGGCTGATGGCAACTCCCATACTACTCTGCAAAGCATAACATCAAACCGTTCCAGAAAGAGCATAACTGACTTCTTGTCTTATATTTGTTGAGTGACATTAAAACAAGCATCATGTGATGGAAGATGTGGTCAGGGATGCACATCAGTCATGCACACTGCAATAAGTGAGCACTTGTTTTCATGTGGAAGGATAGCATAGACCCAAGTTTTCCTCTCTGTAGTGCCTGGAAGCTTGCATTAAGCATGTATAGCTGAGGATAAATTTGACCTTTATTTGCATGACTGTGAAGCAAGTTTAAAATAGAGGATAGTTCTATATAGGGGGGACGGAGCTCATGTCCAAAATGTGCTGTGGTCATAGCTGCACTATTTTTCTCCCCTTTCTTCCTTCTTAAGTCTAACTTTGTATAATTGTTGCACAATCGGTATGTATTTTTCATCAAAATCATCAGACCAGGATAAAGCCTGGGCTCCTCTAAAGTCCATCTTACTGCCTGGAGAGGAAACAGTGAAGTTAGACTTTACCTATTGGCTGAAGTAAGGTATAAATACAGCTTTGACAATTCCTAACAGGGTTGCTTGTTTCCAAATCACAGATAGTGCTGCATCTAGGAATGAACCAGGGCTTAGTTCAAGTTGCTACCTGCGTATATTTTTTTTTAAAGATGGTGTAAATCAATTTTAGCTCCCTATGCACCGCAGCTAAGGCTACACAGAGGGTCTTACACTGATCTGATTACTATGCTGGTTGTATGTGACTTTGGCACTACTGACAGTTGCTGTGGATTTTAGAGTGGTTCAGAAAACTGCTTCTTACAGCTTCATGTTATTGCTGTACTAGCTCTCGTTGAACCGTGTGTTACAGGCAACTTGGGCAAGCAAACCTTCCTTTATTATTCCTTAAGCAAGGATTTGCACTCTACTGTTTGAGGAGAGGAGAAAAGAATTTAACTGTCTGGTTCTTAGCTATCTTTCCTTCAGCGATGGTATTTTTGTATGAGTAATTTATTATTTTATTCTTAGTAACAATGTTGAGTTTTCTACCAAAAATGGTAGAGACTGAGAATTGAAGTGTACAAATAGCTCTCGTTCCGCAAGTTTCAACCATCTGGTTGCTTTAAAGAAAATAGGAAAGGAAAGTGCCTTAGGAGGTGAGAAATTAAAGTAAAAATACTCTAGAAAAAATATTAACACTTTAAAATTCAACTTTTATCTTTTCCTCAGTGTTAAGTTATCTGGAGTTAGAAGGTCTTAATTTTCTGTCTGGACCTGAACTGAACATCATCTGTTTGTGTAGTGTGCAGTAAATAGCATAGTGTGGCACACTTGAAAATTCACAGCAATGTCTTTATCCTCTGTGCAGTCGGCAGGTTTTATTCATTTTCTGCCTCTTTCACAACTTGCTGCAGTGATTACGCAGAGTTGTTACAGTCATAACACAAAACAAGGAAAAATATCTTTTTTTTTATCTCGATACATTGGGTACTAATTTCGTCTCACTGCAACATTAAAACCTATACTGACGACAAAGGAATTCATTCTTGGTTTAACAAAATGCTGAGAGAAAGTACATTAGTATTTGATGTCTGCATCACACTGTTTTCTGTAGTTTTTATCATGAAGTTTATATCTCTGAAAGCATTTTTGCCTCATAAAAAAAGAAGCCGAATAATAAATAATTTGATTAGGTCTTGAGATTTACTTAGGATTAAACAATATATGCACGTGAGTAGCGTTTATTAGTATATGCCAGCATTTGCTAAACTTAAAGAGGAAAAACTTCAGTCTAAAGCACTTAGTGCACACCAAAATCAGCCAGTATCCTAAGGTGTTGAAAATCGCTTCACAAGCTAGATGGATTTGCAGCAACTGAGGACCATGCATAGCTTTCGTATGTAGCAAGTTGATTTCTGTGTGTAGAGTAGTATATCTTTGTCAATTTCCTAGGCATTCTGAGGAAACTAAAATCAAAATATCCTCCTGTTGTGGTGTTAACGAACTGATTTGAAACATCATTATTTCCTATCTGTTAGCACATTTCATATTGGTACAACTATATCAGGTTCCAGTTAAATATGTTGTTTGACAGCATCATTTTCAGCATATGTATTTTGCATTTAACCATGCACTGGCAAAGCTGACTGACATATCCTAAATACTTGCCAATTAAATCAATTTTTGTATAATTCTGAACATCCAAACTATCCCAAAAGTAGCAAATGATTAATGTTAAACAGAAGCTATATATATAAAGTGTTAGTTTAGTTTATAAGGACCCCTATATAAATTTATGATTATGTAACATAGAATTGTTCATAAGCAGACATTTAATATTCTAAATAAAGATGCCTCTAGTGTTTTCTTCTGTCACTACTTTTTACTTTCCTACAATGAAGGAAAAAAAATGACCAGGACACAAAGAATAATACGTTATTTTAATATGTTATGTAGAGTAAAGCCGTTTTCTTCAGTGGTGATAAGTACATGTCTGAAAGTAAGCCTGAATGGCAGATAAGGAAACAGTTATTCCCTGAGTGTGCAAGTTTCTTCCATCTGGTGCATAACTTTCCAAATTCACTTCATTTGGATTTCAGATGTTAGTTAACAGCTGGTCTAAAGGTTTTCATATTTGCTTTGCACACATTCATAGTTCATATGATTTTTAATATTCTCTGTAACGTATAGCATGTGACTTTATTTCAGTTTGCTCATCTCGATTTTCCAAAACAACAAATAAAATTTAATTTTTAAATAACTTACTTATTTTCAAGATGAATGTGTGATGGAATAGAACTTAAGTCAGGAACTAGTCAGAAATCCCCCATTCTATGCAGACTTAGGTTGGAATAAAAGTTAAACTAACAGATAAGTCTTAGAAAGAGTTCTGTGATCTGACACTGGTACTTTGAACAATGCACAGACAAACTATGCAAGCTAGAACATAAACATAGGATCCAAGAATAATTAGGTTTGAAGGGACCTTTGCGGATCCAGCCTCTTCCTCCTCTAAGCAACTCCTCTAAGGATCAACTGTGAACTTGGCTCCAACTTAAATAGTGGCGCTGTCCAGTCAGGTTTGTGGTATCACCAAGAATGGGAATTCCACAGTATCTCTGGATAACTGACCAAGTGTTTGACCATTCCTTCAGTGGAGTTGTGTTTGGCTTTTTTTTGTGCTTGTATGTAATTGACATTTCTATGCTGCAATTTATAGTTGTCTTTTTTTCCTTTTTTTCTTTTTCTTTTTCTTTTTC
>NW_009631387.1:9143-12724 GCF_000690535.1 Cariama cristata | reverse complement strand
AGAAGCTCTTTTTAGTAAACTATAATTTAACTGTATACAGATGGCATTGGTTAGTTTTACTTAGCTGTCTTTTTATGAAAAAAAAAACAACCAAAACATCAATAGTTAAAGATAAGTTTAAACACTACAATATTCTAACTAAATTGTATTTTGTTTTCAGTTTCTTCACCTTGAATTGAAATAAATTTTAAATCAATAGGTCTACCTCACTTTCAGACTCCTTTGCTTTTTTTAATTCAGGGTGTAAGCACTGTAGTAAAGGCTGTATCTTAAAAATGCATCTCAAATTTATTGGGAGTTGTACGTATAAATGCATATATTTGTACATAAGAAACTGTTTTGATTAGTCTCCAGATGTTGTCCAAAATTATGATTTTTGTAGAGGACAGAATTTTCTTTCCTGTTAGTATGGAAGTGTGATAATTTGGAAATTTGATAATTAAAATAAATAAAATAAAATAAAAACCAAAATAATCTAGCTGGTTCCCTCTTCTGAGTAGAGAGCATTTTGGGGGGTATGTATGTGCTTTTCTTACAGTCACATGAAGATAGGTTCATCACTGCATGTATTCAGAATGATAGATTGGCTATACTTATTATAGCTAACTTAGAGACTTCTGCTTCTAACACTGTGGGTCCTTTGTTGGATGACATGGTGCAAAACTGAAAGGAAGAAAATATTTTCAGATTTTCATGTAAATATTAAGTTGATCTATAGAAAAGACTGGAATCCAACATTCAGGTCTCCATTTGGATTAAAAAAAATGTAATAATGATGTGCCTTTTTGAGAGAGAGTAGGCTTGTTTCGTTTATTTTTTCCCTCTGTTGTACCTTCTTCAGTAAATTCATGTAATAACATGTAGTTTTCACATAGAACTTGGCTTCTACCTTGTCACAAAGCCGAGAAGTGATGTTTCTATTCTAATTTGTCAACATCACTAATGATATGCTTAGTGCAGGAAGCCACTTGTTTCCTGGATGCCAGATGTCTACAGAAATGGTCTACTTGATAAAAATTTAATCTGTGCAAGAACTGTGTGTGTATGAGTAGAGAAAAAGGGTAAGCATGCCACGTTCAAACAGTGGTAAATGTTGTTTATGTTAAAGCTTTTGTCTCTTCTCCCTCTACTGCCCACTGTACTTCATACAATTTTGATGCTAATAATTCATGAGTACTCACTTTGTTCTAAGTTACTTATTTCTGAAATCTCCAATGCTGATAAGAAGCTACAGCAGCCTCTTACCACACCCAGCTGTGCTTTACTTCTACTTTTTGCAGTCTGTCTGTACTCAGCAATCTGGAAAGGGCTCAGCAATTGCATGGCCAAGAGAAAACTGGATCTATTTGTCCAAAACTTGCACCAAAAAGCAAAAAATTTCTTCTTGATTATACTTTGTAGGCTGGCTTTTAAAGAGAGAGAGAGGTGACACAGACTGCATTTTCCTTTACATTCCAATCAAGTAATTTAGCAACCCAAAACTGTAGTGAACTGATGTGAGAGCATGCATAAGAATCTGTTAATCAGCAACCCTACCTTTGGCGACACATTGTTCTTTCTCAGGCTGGTTTTGGGCAACGCAGAGCCAAATAGAATTAAACCCCTCATGTTATTCAGTAAGGAATTGTTGTTTTGAGACATGACTGAACAGGTGACATTTTGTATTAGTAAAGTCTGAATAATAGATCCTTAGGCATACATTCCAATTTGGATTTTAATGTGTGCAGTTGTGGTAATTTGAAATGAGTTCATCTCTGTAGTGTCATTAATTCCCCAAATCAATGTAGTCTGAACTGAGATAACACTTTGTGATGACATTGGAATAAAAAAAAAAGTCTTTATGAGTTCAAGAACTTATTTTCACAAGCCCTATTTATTAGCTTAAAATTGGCTCATTGTCTTAATTTTCTGAGGCTATCAATCCAACGTTCAGTCAGATTTACTAGAATATGAATTTAAACAACATTGTAATTGAATTTGCATTGATCTTCAAGAGGCAAGGTATTTTCTATGCAAATTTTCATAGGAAGTGGTAAAGTCTACAGAGTAAAGCATATTAAAACATCCTTTATAAATGTTGACCTATCTTTCTCAGGTGTCTTTTGAGATCTTCAGTTTGAAGTTTAAAATTATGCAGGCTTCAAATATCATTAGAATTTATCACTGCAAGCATAGACTACATGCTTTGATTTGGAGTACATTTCTGTTATAATAAATTACAACCTTGTTGAGGTTTAGAAAAAGAAATCTGAAAGCACTCTAAACCCATTTGGTGTGCTTCCATATGTTAAGAGATTTAATGGAAAAATGCTTTTATATAGTACAAGTCATAGAGAAGTAGCTATGTATTGGTGTTGGAGGGAGGAAATTTGTGCACAGTAGAAGGCAGACCAGGAGAATGTGGGAGTGAAGGAGGCACACAGTCAGGTTGGTCTTGGCGTGGGGCTGCAGGCTGCATTAACCCCGTGTGACTTACGTGGCTTATGTTCTGCTCCTCCTCAGTGCCTAACTGTCAATATGGAAATGCTTGTGCTAGAAGTATTTCTACAAGGAATATATATTGAGAAAAGCCTGTAGAAAGCAGTAGCGAGTATATTGGGTTTAGAAGTTGTAGCATATGTTTCCTGCTGTATGAAGATTTTTTTTTTCATCTCCCAATTTATACAGGGATGATGTGAGCTGTGTCCGAAATACCAAGAGGCTAGGCTCAGGACAGGAGAAGTTTGTAATAGTCTCATGATATGGCCCTGTCTCTCTATTCCTGGCTCCCACTGTTACCATGTAGTATCAGGTGTTCAAAGGATATGTTGTTTTCTGATGATAAAGTGTTGCCATTAGGTTCTAAATAAGAGAACAGGTAGTGAAATAAGCTACCAGCATAGTGTGGCTGTGTAAAGGAATGAAATGGAACAAAAGAGAATGAGTAATGACATTGGCAAATAATTTTTTGCAGATAAAGATGTAATTGTACTTGTTTCAGAAGGTTGTTTTCTCTTCTTTTTAAAGAAGATCCATGCAAAGCATTTATCTCTTCAGCAAGTTTATTTTTTTAAATAAAAAAAAGGAAGGAAAAATCATTACTGAGAAATATTTCATATGTCCAATTCAAAATGTCTTTGTACAAATAATCTCTAATGGTTTCTTGTCTCTGTTTTGTGTTTTGCTTTTGTCACTTTGAATTTCCATACAGCGTTGCTAGAGGGGAAGAAGAGAAAATCATCTTAGTGTTTGTACATATTTGGCTTTCCTCAAACAGTTGTAACACAACACTTTTCTGACATTGAAGCAGGCTTTTTTTTTTCTGAAATCAAAGTTTACTTTTTCTTTTGACAAAGAGTTTTTGTCTCAAAGGCACAAAAAGCATTATGTGCCTCGTAATGTGGTTGCAGTACATTTTCAGCTTGGCTTCTGAGAAAGCTGTATCACTTCTTTGTGTACAGTGCAATGACAGCATGAAGTATAATACTTTGAATGCATACATATTTCAGTGCAATGGAATGCTATTTTTGGAAATAATGTTTTAAAATAATTAATGAATACGGGCATACAAAATAAATTCTAGCAATTACATGAAACTTTGG
>NW_009631387.1:1424-9112 GCF_000690535.1 Cariama cristata | reverse complement strand
AGGGAAAGGAGCAATACATGTTAAAATATTCTTTTAGTAAAAAATTGCTCAAGGACAAAAAGTTGGAGGTGGCTACTTAAATGAGATTGCTTATGTTGTTTTATACAGCTAGTTCTGAAGTATTTGTTTCAAAAGCTGAAAAACAAATTAAAATTTTATCATGTCTTAAGCAACTGTAATGTAGTCTAGAAATAATTTCTGCTCTGATTCCCACTTATCAGTGTAAATTTATTTTGTATCTATTAATTTGGTGGTGTTTTCACGGGAAAACCTAAAATGATTAGTTATGTCTTGAAAGGCTCCTAGCTTTGTTATGCCTTCAGCTGATTCAGGTCTTCAGGCTAATTTAAATGTATTTCAAGTATAAGATGAATACTGCCATGTTTGCGTCTGTGTATATGGCAAATTATTGAATTTCAAAACCAGAAGAGATAGCTATAATCTGCAAATAAAGAGGCACAATATTATGGAATAAAGAGAAGGATAGCTGACAGCGAAACTCTGGTTCTTGGAAACTGAATCTCATAGGTTCATATTGCTAGACCATTCATTTACAACTGTTTGCTTCACAAATAAAAGTATATACTTCATACTAGTGTTCTTAATGATGGGCTGATACGTATCTGGAGTTACATAAGTAATATGCCAATCATCAGGAAATGTTGGAGTATGTTAGTGGGTCTTGGATTTCCTAGTTATTTGAACAATTTTCTATACTAAAACCTGAAAATTGGTAGGTGAAATACAAAATTGGCAGAAGCTCTGCGTGATGACACTCTGAGTAGCTCTTAAAAGCTCTTTATCAAAAGGCATGTTACTGGGGGGCAAATGGCCAATATCTTTTCTCTAGTCTTCCTGGCTATAGTGAGAATGATTACCTGAAGGGAGTGGAACAATACCTCTTAAGCCAGTGCATCTTGTGGATTTTCTGATGTTTCTTAAAGCTGTTCTTTTAAGGCATGCCGTATTCAGAAGTACAAGGGGAGAAGAATGTGAAAGATGAACCAAACGCACAGGAAGGGCATTTTCTGCTACAACTGATTTGCAAAGAATGTGGTAATATTCCCTTACAGTCTTGTTTCCCTATTCTGTTCTAAACTCAACAAACATCTTGTTTTAAGCCTGTTCTCTCAATATTGTGAGATATTTTTTTTTCTTCCCTGTCTCCTGATGTGCAAACAAAAAATATGAGGAAGGCCTCACTGGACAAATTGTTCTCTAATCTTACAGATTTTGGTAGCTATTTTGCTACTTGTAGCAAAGGTGCCATCAGTACCAATTCTAAGTTCTCTTTTTGTCTGAGGAAAGATGTTTTGCTTCAGCTTCCAAAGCTATTGCCTGCTGGGCAATTGCCTGATGGTCTTTATCTAAACTTGCTAAATGGTTTTTCTTATTTCCTCTATTTTCTCTTTTCCTGTAATTTTTTTTCCTTTCATGCATTTCTCGGTTGTATTGACACTGGTTTAATGTACAAGTGAGTCAAGACTATTTTTAATTTACACTTGTAGATCCAGCCCATCTGTTCATCAGGATACTTGCAGTGGTCAGCTCTAGGCTTCAGATTAGTTGCAGTCTCCACATGCACACCCATACTGGCAGCGCTGTCCTCAGTTACTCAAACAGGCACCTGCTTCATAAACTTGCTAAGTCTAAGCTGTGCAAAACCATTTGATTTGGGGTTTTTATTTCATAGTCTAAAAGCATGGCATCAGAAGTCCTCAGTGTGTAATGTAATTAATTGTAGATTAGTATTAGAAGGTTGTTGTCTCTTCAGAGACTGGTTGTTAATTACAGCCTTTCTTTATGCTATTCTGCTGTTGTAAACAGTCACAAAAGTATTTTAATAATATGCAAACATTATGTTGCTATTATATTTTAACTTTCCCTTTTTTGTTTTTTATACTCTGAGATGTGAATAAAGATCATTCAAGGACCACGTTTAAGATGCTTTAAAATCAAATTTTATAACACTTCCGTCCATATAAACGTGTATGCATAACGCCTATGTGAAGCAATTGTAAATCTGCTAAATTTTAAGAGCTGATGTAGTGAGTGTTCCAAGACTGAGTATTTTTGTGGAAGCAGCACATCTCAATGATTTTTAAATGAATTCTGATTTTTAACATCATGCAGGTGCAGTCACCCTCCATATGACAGACGCATTACATCTTGCAAAAGGTTAAGAATAACTCTTTGAAAACTGTGTGAGACTTTGTCCCTATTCCAGTGAGAGGGAGAGAGCAATTACTGCCTTGAACAGGCCAGCATTACATCATCAGAGGTTTTTGTTCATTAATACATACCTTTTGTGCACCTTCATTAGTAGATCTCATTGACAGGCAGGCAAGGCATTTCCATTTGCACCATACCTTTCCTGTTCCATGACTGAACAGTCAACTTCTTAGTTCAATTTACTGACTGATAGTCATAAGCAGTTCAGTCAGTCATTAGGCAGATGTGACTCTTCTTAAATCCTGCGTATTTTGTAGCATTGCAAAGTTCCAGAGACCCTGACTACTCATCTCTAACTGTTCTTTCTGAAAAAACAAACTTGCAAGCTTCAATATCCATTTCCACATAGCAAAACAAAAACACAGAAGGGGGAAAAAAAAAAAAAAAACAAAAAGAAAACACCAAAAAAAAACTCAACAATACAAATAATCTTGCCTTAGGCATCCTGGTTATGATTGACTGTAATGAGCAGAGATCTTGCAACAGATTATGCTGTCACTGTACAATTATTATGGTAACACTTTGGAAATATGCTAAAACTAATAAACATCTCTTAGAAAAATTACTGTCAAGTTTCTGGTTAGAGTATTAAATAAACAAGTCACCTTCTTTCATTTCTTAGGTAAGAGTATCTTAAAAAAAAAAAAAAAAACCAAAAATATCCATGACAAAACAAAAAAAACTAAACATAACAATGAACAAGTTGAAAGGGTAGAAAAAAGACTCTGAAACAATGAATACACAAAGCAGGTAAATTGATGGGGGATATTCTGATATACACACCAATTATGTTTATACCAACATAAATATTTACGAACCACTGAGGGTACTGCTTTTGAAACATACTCTGCCAAGCAGCAGTTTCGTTCTTTGGAATATCAGTATATTTCAAAGCTAGTTTTCTTTCCAAATTAAGGTGAAAAGTCAAATTTTTGTGAGATGAAAAATCAGGAAATTATTTCCACTTGATAGAATTTAAACTGTTTATAGTACTGTTTTCATCTATGTAGTAATAAGCAGAAGGAAAATGAATCAGAATGTAAATGTACTGTTTAATTTGGTGTAGTGCAAATGAGTATTTGAAACTCTTGAGGCCTCCCCTTTCCTCCTCAGGTTACTCAAAATATTCATACTTCTACAAGGAGGTTTTGGCAGGCTTCTGTTTTCTTAGCTTAAATAGTTTGTTTTGACTTCAGTTAGTGTCATTCTTCTTTGACCACTTAAATTTGTTGTCTGATTAATGAGAATCCCTAGCTGAACTACTGTTAAATGGGTTTTTTTGGTCAGCAACATGTTTTAACTTGAGTTATTAGATAAAAATTTCTTCTAAAACTCCAGCAAATCATACTGAAACATGGGGCTAATTTAAGTGGAAATACCGAAAAAGTAACGCATAATACTGTAATGTGTTCTGATTTGGGGTTGGTGGTTTTGCTTTGTCTTTAAATAGAACTAGAAGACATTGAACCAACATTTGTGTTAGCAGTTGGACATAGATCTTTTTTTTTTTTCCCAAGATAATACCTTATGCAGAGTTACGCTGCTGTTTGGTGTTTGAAGTGGGACTGTGGGCTACAAATGAGAGCAACATCACTCTTCTCTCAGCAGCGTGTCACAATTTTGTGGATCAACAGCTATGCTTGGAGGGCTGGCGGCAGTTTCTGCTGATCGCTGCAGGCAATCCGAGTGGGCTAGGCTGGACTTGTGCGGAGTTACTTCTCTCCCTACAAGGCAGGATGAGGCAGCTGATAAGCTGTATCTTAAAGCTGTAGGAGGTAGAGGCTGCTGGCTCAGAGCTTCAACTGGATTTTTATCGCTCAATCTCTGTGACCGGCAGGGTAGTCCAATCTTGGCTAGCCTTAAACTCAGCAAGAGTCTCTACCACTCCTGATGCAGCGTCTTGGCTTTTTTATAAACATGGTTTTCCAGTTTCTGCTGGGTCTGATTCGCCCTTTACTTTCTCCTTTTTCTCAAACTCTGCTGCTGCTGTTGTGTTTAAATTACTTCAGTCACACAAACTAGCCGTCAACTGGTAAACTCAAGCATAAATATCTGGGATATATTTTGGGCCCTTTTACCTTTTTGAGCTCATGCAGTCTTATGCTGTCTGAAAATGGTTTAGTATGAGCATTTGAAAGTCACAGTATGAGGTGTTCGGCTTTACTTGTTGCCCATGCTTGGAGTACTTTGTCTACGCATACAATTCTTCTCATGAATTTTGTTGTCTCATGTATTACATTTGCTTTAATAACTGCATAGGAAAGCAGGTAGAATATATCAGTTAAGCAGTCTCAGGGTTGTTTTAAACTGTTAGCAAAGCATATGACTTAAAATGTGGATTCTGTATTTATATTTTCCCAGGCATTTTTGAATTCTACAGATGGCTAATATTTCATTCGTCCCACAGCAGTAGCCATGAAGCAAAGCGGATAGTTGGCCAATCTTTTTCAGTGTCAGTAGTTGGCATTTATTTTCATCTGCTGTGTATAAAAGAAAAACCACAAACAAAAAACCCAACCAGCAACAAACAAATCTGATCTAACCTTAAATCCTCAGTGCATGATTATTTAGCATCAGTCTTGTACATTCTTTTGCTGCAAGGTAGAAGTACAATAAAAATTTAAATGTCTTCCTGCTAAGTAGTGGAATTGAAGTAGTTGTAGAAAGAAAATACACTGTGCTGAACAGTAGGAATGCTGGATTTTGCCAGGACTACATTTTTTTATCAGCTTACTGAGGCAAGTCTATTTCTTCAAATAAATTATTTTGAGAGAACTCTGTAAAAAAAAAAAAAAAAAAAAAAATCCCCTGACTTTAAAATGCTTGCAACTCTTCGCATTTTGGAAGGCTTTCTGTATTCTGAAACATTGCTAATATGCAATTCTGAATCATAACGTTTGCCGTTCTTCTTAACAATGGGTTTGGATTTATTACACTTTTCACACTTCATTGTGGTGAAATTCTCTGCTAACATTAAGATTTTCTGCATGAGAGTGTTAAAGTTTATATCAAATTTTGTACTGCTTTTATTTCTATAAACTTCTATTTTGAGATTAGGATATTGACTTTTACTGCCTCCTGTGCCGGTTTCTGCATTTTTTTATTTTTTTTTTTGTCCAAGGACTCAGAAGAGGCCTTTGAGCTTTACAGTTGATCTCAGAGACTAAACTATGTCCAGACCTAACTATACAGGAGTTGCATTTGCTGACAGCAGATTGGTTAATTATACATTCATCAGAACTGAGCTGGACTGTAAAACCTGGGCTACTTAAGCACAGAAAGTTCATATGCCAGTGAGCATGCCATGATGAGATATGCTGGCATCTATCACAAATACATCAGATTTCTCTCTTGCTCTTTCTTCAGGAGCGCTGCGCAACTTTCTTGTTTATTCCATGTCTCAGAGCAAAGTGTAGTGGTAGGACATGTCGTATGATACATGTCTAGAAGACCAGCTAAGGATGATGCTCACAAACAGGCTTCTCTGACTCCAGGGTAACTTTAAGTGAAGCAGGTCTTTGTGGGAATCAACATCAATGAAATGCAATCAGAGAATGTGAAATAAGCTCTTCAAGTAAGGGCTGTCACAACACTGCTACCTTGTGTTTGAAGTGCAAGCCATGTTTTCAGCCTAGCTACCCTTATAGAAATGTAGAAAACATGCATTTGAAAACAATTATAATCTACCAATATGAACTACTATCTCATATGTATTTTCACTAAGAGTTTGAGAGACAAATAGGCAGGTAACACATCCAGAATATCGGTGAGCGTACTGTGTGGAGTCTTCTATAGGGAGAATGTTATAAACTGGACATGTTCCAGAATAGGACTAGCTCACATGCAATACACCTAGCTCTGTGGCTGGTTTTCTGCTTGACTTTATCATTTTTGTGTTTGTTCCAACCGATTCTTAAGCAAATATCCTTGCATATCTGAAGTATGGCTCGAGTTAGATATTAGTTACACCTAAGATTTCAGCTGTTGGGTAGAATTGTGTTCAGAAACAAATAGACCATTTGATTACACTTTTATATATTTTTATTTTTATGTTTATATATATATTTGTGTATATATAAACTCACAGTGGTGAGACATCACAGAGATAGATTGCTTTGAAACAGTGCCAAGTCCTGCAAATGGAATACTACTTGTACCTTCAAAATTCACAAACGACTTATGTAACATTCAGCACACAAATAACTCCATTTCCTTAATTAGATTGAAACATATCAGGTATGTGAACTTAGAAATACTTTTGGGGTTTTTTTTCATCAGAGGAGTCTAAGGCAGCCACAGCCTTGAGACCAGGCACATCAGAGGTAAGTTTCTGGACTCTTTAAGAACTGTACCACAGTGCCCAGGTACTCCTTGCTTCAGCTGCTGTACTGGCTGTTTGGTGTTTTCCGTCTCTTTAAGGAAAAGGTGGAAAACGCTAGCAGTACGATGCTGTGCCTTTTCAAAGACTTTTACAATAACCACATAATTCTGTTTTTGAAACCTTACTAAGTGCCCAAGTCCACTGAAGACAATGGCAAATCAGAGATGTTTAAAATTGTGAAGGTCTTGAGATGTTTTTTAAAACAAATGGGTTTTAGGAAGTTTATAGATGCATTCTCAGCATGATGGCATTGAGCCAGCCTCAGGTGGAAGGCAGGAGGCAGCAGGCAGCTGGCAGAAGGAAGCTTTTATTGTAGGCTCCAGGCAGTGATATCTGATTCTAGGAGGAATCTGGGAATGTGCTGCTACTTTGAGGACATTAGGTAAGAAGAGGTTCAGAGCTGCAACTAGAAGTAATCTCTGATGGCTGATTTGTACTGTTTCAAGAAAGCAAGACTTTGTATTATTTTGTTGTTCTTTGGTATAAGGATGACCAGCCTGATTTGTGGACAGTGGAATGAGTTCCTAATCAGTGCCTTATCTGCCTTTTTGTTTCCTTGTTGCATTAATTCTGCATATGAAGTATGTGTTATGTAGATACAAATATTTGTAGTGCATGTAATGATGTATGTAAAAGAAAGGAGCTAATTTCCCAGAATAGATTATATGCCAGTTGCAGGCGGACTCTGCATTTGAGTAGTATCTGAAGACAAGAGAGCTGATGTTCTCTGTGTGTCTTTTTTACCTTTCTGAGGATTGCATGACTTGGCCATCTGCAGTCAGGCTAGTAGGGATAAGGTGGATGTCTGTGCATAGGCAAAAAAAATTAACTTTACAATGAAAACTACTAAGTATCTTTTTGGATATGACTTCTCCCTTATGCAAGCATACTTTGCTACTTCCCTGTCTTTCCCCCACCCCAGATGAGACCGCTTAATTTAAATGTTGTCGTTGTGATACTCTGCTTTGTCTTTCAGTACTGTCCACTTCTCCATCCTCATGTCTCTTTTTTCCTTCAAATTACTTCTCCACAACCTGCATGGCTTCTCACAATCCACCTTCTTCTGTTTTGCCTA
>NW_009631387.1:0-1393 GCF_000690535.1 Cariama cristata | reverse complement strand
CTCACCCCCCCCTCCCCCCCCCCCCCCCCGCCATCACCACCTTACCAAATTGTAAGTTGCCAGTTCTATGGAACAAGATTCATGTATTTTCCTTTGTTTATGTGCTTGAAATAGTTATATAGAACTGTGTGAAGACATAGTGTTGTATTAATATTCGTTAATGAAAATATGAGGCTTTATTTTCTTTGGAAGTGTTATATTTTAAAAGTTGAAGATTTCTCTGTTGGTATCTTTGAATGTTACTTCATTAATATTTCTATATTTGAGTCCTCACATCGGTCACTTGGAGTATTTAACAAGTTTTCTGTTTCAAATAAATGAGAAGTTTAACAACTCCTTTTAGATTCAGATAATATGAAGAAGTTTGCAAAAACATCTGACGCTGTACAGTCTTAAACAAAGTTGTGTTTCCTGACATCTTTCTTGCTTGCCAGTTTTGACATCTATTGTAGTCCTCTCTGTAGTGTAATTCAGTTTCTGGTGAATACCCAGACTCCAAAGGCAAGCTGGTAATTTTTTATATTTTTTTTTTAAATCTATGAGCTGTTTTTTGAATTGGACCGAACTTTAATTTCAAATTTTCTTATTTTGTGCTGTTAAAAAATGCATAATTATTTGATTTTAACTAGGTTTGTTCCCATAGCAAGAACAGAATATTACTGAACTTCCATTTTTTATTTACATCATATGAAAAGCTTTAACTTTCCTGTGTATCAAATACAAAAAGAGACCACAAAAGTGGTCTCTTTCTTCAGTTTACATTTTCTTTCTGTTTCAGTAACATAATCCTTTATATGCTCTTTCAACATTAGAGGATGAAATTCTGGACTTACTGACACCAGTAAGAAAACTGCTATTTATTGAATATATTATGGCAGAAGGTTTGCCATCTTTGTGTGACCTCTTCCTGTGCCAGTCTGGTCCTTGATTCACTTTTTAAGCCCACTCAATACCCAACAGTATGCCACACTGGAAAGATTTAGCTAGAACTTTGACCACATCTTCTGTTCAGGAAAGTTTCTTGTCGTAGATTTCGTATGTTTTTGTTGGGTTTTGTTGTTTTTCTTTTTTTTTTTAACCTTTGCAATGTGTTGTAGAATATTTCTGTTCCTAAATATTTTAGTGAGATCTTGGAAGTGGTTAACTAAATAATGTATTCTGTGCATGTACACATAGAGCATGGTGGAAATATCACAGTATCCAAGTCAGTCTTTTGTTTTTACCAAGATGCAGCTAATAGGAAACAGCAAAATAGAAACAGCTTCAGTGTAATAGCAACACAAATAGTTTACAATGTTACTCTTTTTTTTTTTTAAATACTGTGTGAGAGCGTGGAGTAAACTTTAAGTCTGAAATACATCATTTGGACGGGCATACCCTTCGCTGGGTGAAA
>NW_009631386.1:0-19494 GCF_000690535.1 Cariama cristata | reverse complement strand
GAGCCCTGGGGGACACCACTGGTGACTGGGAATCACCTGCCTACCAATGGAAAGCCACAGTGTCAGAACGAGGGGAAAGAAACAGCTCCACCTTCTTCCAGCACTACAAAGAACTCAATGACGTGAAACAGGATGTAGGCACCCTTACACCTCTTTTAGCCTCCCTGCCAAGAACAGAAAAGCACTGAAGTCTCTAACTGGCAACCACAGCCTTGTGAGCAAACACAAACACATTTGAAACGCACAAGACTGTGTTTCACATGACTGTTGTGAGAGCCCCTCTAAGTCTGCAGCTTAACAGCTCTGTATCTACTGCCTTCCCCTAGGCCTCATGCCCACAGTTACCTGCATCACAAGGCCTCCTAGTAAAATCATAATTCCTTTCCTTTTTACTTACATGGGGTTTCCTTCCAACAGATAAAATACATGTAAGGAGCAGTAAACAGGAAGAGAGAAGTAAAAGGGACTACAGAGCAGTTCCAAATCATGGCTCAATCTGCCCATAGCCCAGTCTGCCCCAACAGTTCCAAATCCTACCCCAGCTTGCAGTCTGAATACAGCCAGAATTTTGGTAACAAAGAGCAACAACAGAAAATTACGGAGAATTTATATCTAAGGTTCTCATTTCTCTTCCCTCAAACTCAATGAGGAGAAAAGTCATTTGCTGGAAATCTTTCCTCCTCTAATTAAATTCCATTCTGGCTTATCTGGGCAGTACTTGAAACTATCCGTTTTTCCTTCTCTTGCTATCTGTTTTCAGGAAAGTTTTGGCAGTTTACCAAAATCATAGTATATAAAAAAGCAAATATTTTAAAATGTGTATCCTTTTTTACAGCCAAAATGTCACATAACAGCAATGATGGCAGCTGCTACCAGCATTACTATTATATTGGGAGTGCATGAGGAGACTCAAAGAGAAGGGATCCTGTCTTGAAAGGAACCTCACGACTAACCCCATTCCCTGCTCTCAAGAAGCAAATGAGGCAGGGACAGGGCATGAGATGGATTTTTTGGGGACAGAAAACTAAACTAGTTTCCCTCTACAACTGGGACTTAGCACCTGCAGCCCATCCTCCCTCTTCACTACCAGATTACTCTACTGTCAGTTGAACAATATGAAATCCTGTAGCTGAAGTGGTAACAGGTCATGTTGAGTGTCGAAAGTTTGACTTTAAGGTGTTTTGCAGAAGGTGTACTAAATGTACTTAGCATTGTATGGGGTTTAGTTTTCTTTTCCTATAACTTATAATATTCTGTGAAGATCATACAAAAAAATCAACAAAAAAACAAAGTCATAAAGTTGAAAGAACATTATTCATTTTTTGCAAAGTTTTGAATTCAAAAGTGGAACTGAATTTACCAAAACAATCTTAATTTGATTCCCATATGATTTGACTTTATATTAAAAGATATAATTTGAAATTAAATTACCTGCTTTTTTAACTTAACATTCTGGATGCACAAACTGGAAGAATTTGCATTTTTCCTAAGCAACCTTAAATATGCTACTTTTTAAGTTCTGAGTGTTTTATCTTTTTCATCTGAATTATACTTGCAGACTAATATAACATGAATAACAAAGCATATCACTATTCAACTCATTATTACCATTTGCTATACATCTACAGTGCAAATTATTTTGATTATTTCTCTCTCACCTCATCTTCTTAATTTGCTGGATGTGCTAGACACAAAAAAAAAAAAAAAAGGTTTACTATATGCCTATCAACCTTCTGAACATATGCAATGGTGTAATACCTCTCCCTTCATCCCTCTCCTGTTTTTTAATATTATCTTCTCTTTTAAAACTAGTGTCTCCTTACCTACATTTACGTATACCAACTTACATATTCTTTTTGTAGCAAACCGATTCACAAGTTCCTTTTAAACAAATCTTAAACAAGTAACCACTGAGGCAAGAATTTAATAGAGAACTCTATGTGCCTTCCTTGCACTTAATGACTTGAGGCTGTCTTCAAACCATATATAACAGGTGAGAAATTGGCCCTAAATCCTTTTGATAAGTTTGACATATTCAGAAGATATTTTTGCAATAAATGCATTTTGTTTAATGTTTCTACTAAGAATTAAGATAAATGAAGAAAGTTACATTTATTAATTATAACTTAATCATTCGTTATGACTTTGCTGTGTTGAATGAACCATGTAGCAAATGTTAGATAAAGGTTAAGAGTGATGATGGATTCCTGGAACACCCACAAGAGAAGTATGAGCCCCTGACATTGGATTATCTCAATCCTCAGCTAATCAACCACCCCATGTACTAACTGAATCTATTAGATTTAGAGTTCTCCAAAATTAGAACCAGACAATGCAGACTAATTAATTGAACAAGCTAATAACAAACACAGTAATAATAAAAGCCCTTAAGTGCCCCCAGAGCAGGAAATCAATATGTTGGTAAATTTATTTAAACTCCATTACATGAACTGAGTAAGTTGCCTAAAATGTTTCCAATGTCTTGGAATATTTGCTGAAGATTCTAAAGCTTCCCAAAAGTCTAATAAATCCTCTCTTGTCTCCCATCAGAGCAAGAAATGAAAAGATTTCTTTCACTGTAGGGCTAAATATAAAGTCATTGTTCTGTATTTAGAACATTCTGTTTTCGGCTAGACCTTGCTTGCTCAAGGCTGTCAGTCATATTTAGATCTCCTGCCTGCAATAGCAATAGGTTATACCATATGCTGTTGATTACAGGTCATAACAAAAACAAATTTATGATTGTCATGAGTCCAATATCTTCACTCTCTTTCCACTTATCTGGTTGTGAAGCCAATTGCTTTTCTCTGCCCTGCTGTTACTTGGAAGAATAGAGATATTCAGGAGTGAATGAGTTATGAAGATGTTGGCCTTCTAGTATTTTAGTTCCTTTTTAGTATTTTAGTTCCCAAAATCGAAGAAAGGCTACAGTTGCTTTAGGCAGAAACTAAGAGATTGATCCAGACCCCTTTGAGTCAATAAAAGTCCTCATGAGATCAGTAGACAGCAGAAGTCAGTTTAAGTATCCATGCCTCGTATTCGCTGTCTCATACTCAGCTGCAGCTTATTGGACACATAATTTCAGGAGGAAATTCTGACAGGACATAGGTAACTATACTCAGTGGTAGCTGCTACTGAAAAATTATAAATCACACCTCAGACTACGGTTGTGACAGCAATAACTATCAAAAGGTTGCAAGTACAGCATTAAAGAGAAACATATTTTAGAAGTCTCTTGCACAAAAGCAAAAATGCTGCCATTTTGCAAACCACAAGACAAATTTTACCTCAAAAAGCTGTAAGAACTGATGACATACCCTGAGCTATATAGAGAAACAAAGCCAACTCTGACCAAGCTGGTGTATCACATACTACATTGTAGCTCTGTGCAAAGACAACAGTTCAGGTCCCAGAACCTGAATGTCAGAGGACTTTCTGCCCGAGCAAAGCACCCAGCATCTGGAGGGCTGAACAGCACTGCCCTGTCTCTGTGCTGATACGTGTACTGAGACCAGCTCCCCAAGTAACTTGGAGTTGCTGGTCACAGAGTGCCGCAAAATATTTGTACACAGACTCCAGAAACATACATGTGCAGTCAATATTAATATGAAGGATAGTGATAAAATCTAAGCTCACATCAGGTAGCTAAATGGCCTGATTTTCAAAAGCCTTCAAAAACTAATAACTCAAAAGACCCCTCTGGTGTCAAACCACTGCAGCAATAAAACGCTGGTCTTTCTTGAGCACTGCAAACTCCAAATGCTGTCTATGTTATTTTTCAAAAAGTAATTGCCTATTTGTAGAAAATTTTCTTACCATCGGTAACCATGCTAACAAAGATATTCTGCATGCAGGTAACCATTTGAAGTTTTTACAAATACACTAGATCTTCCACTAATACATAATCTATATTACAGAACTGCATTGCAGTTCTTTTTCATTCTTTTTTTTCTATTAACCTAAGCTGCAATTGAGACTCATACACAGACAAGTGATAAATGCCTTTGTTGTAGTCATCAGCCAGTTCTAGTTAATAAATCAGTTATTAAATCTCCTCAATAAACAACAGGACACCATGGTAAAAGCTTAGTGGTGGTGGTGGTGGGTTTTAACAGAGCTCTTAACTTTGCATTATTTTAGGGAAGGCCTTAAATTTTCTTACTAATATTCTCAGAAGTTGAAACTGAACCTGAAATACTGAGAAAAAAATTCTAGCTATAGAAAACACAGATCACATCCTTTTGAAATGAGATTCTCGCTGTGTAATCACTTCCAAACATCTAAACAGAAATTGTCACTATCTGGTTATCTACACACAAAGAAATGCTACTGTTTCACTCAAGAATCTGACTGGAATGTATGTCCTCACAAAAACAAACCTCTCTAGGTGGTATTCAAGAGATAGATGTTCACAGTAAATGAACCACTACAGATGGTAATTTTTTTTTTAGAATTTGAGTTTGCATTTGTTTCAATTTTTTTTTAAATCACTCATTTAAAAAAAAAAAGCTATTCATAAAAGCCATTCAAGATTATCAATTGGATGCACGCAATCTTTTGTTTGGCAATAAAAACCCCCAAACATTTAAAAGAGCTTAAGAATACATATACATACATATATTCATATTATTTTTATTAGAATTTAAAAATCTTTTATTTGAAAAATAATTTTTAAACAACAGTTTCAATTAAAAAAAATCCAAACATGTCTAATCCTTTACCCCTTTTTATGTTAGAAATATTAACTGTTACTGCTGATTTGAGAGGCCTGTGCTGCAACAACCACTATATTAGCTATTCCCTTGATTGGTACCCTTTGGTAAAATTTTAAAATAGAATTGAAATATTTGTGATTACTTAGAGTTGTATAACACGCTCAACCATTATTATAAATAATGAAGCTAGTATTCTGCTTCCAAATTTTCATATTGCAATTAATTCATAATGCCAAAAAAAGCTTGGGCTTTAGAACATTCAGGATTGGCTAGAAATGGAAACTGCTGTTTTTATTGCTGCTTTCAGAAGTTTAAATTTTATGTCTCGAGTTAAATACATTTAGGCAAGCAACTCACGAGGACATTTTCCTTCTGAAATATCTATGAAATTTCCAGTGACTATATTGTGAACTTAGTCCTCTAAATGCAAGTGTTTTATGTTGCACTTCATCACCCGCAAAAAATTCAGCCATCTCCCCTGTTCCCTGCTTAGCAAAACTCATAAAAGAATAAGAGATGGTAATTTGAGTCCTTAAACCTCAGACACAATAAAACATATAAATTATAATTATTTCCAATAGATGTTATGCCTACTATAATTTTTTTTCATCCCTTTTAAATGCAGAATAATTGAAAACCCTATGAAACACCTCCACACATTTTTTCAAGAGTATGTCTCACACAGAATGCACTTGTAGATAACCAGCATATAAAATACTCTCTTTCTTTCATCCATAATGATCTGCATCCATCATAACTGAGTAGCTTCTATTTTTCACATATGACTAAAACCACCGAATGAAAATGTTGGATGGAAGAATGGAGTTTCTTGACACCAATAACCCACAACAAACTGTCAAAAATCAGCTATCGTGCAAAAGTTCCAAAAGGACAATAGTTTGATCATTCAGGTCTCTGATATGTGCAGTAATAACCTCAAATTAAGGCTAGAGCCTAGACTATCAATAGCATTCAAGAATATCAGACATCCAACAGTCCCACACCTTCATAAGGAAAATGTGTTTGAAAATGACACAAATGCTCAAACGTCAAGAACTGCATTGCCATGACAAGAGTAGTCCTCTATGTTAAAATGAGACCCATAACTTTATATAACAGCAATAATGATAAAGTACAATTGTAAAGGATCTTTGTTCCAGAAATAACATGGGTGTCTCAGATGTGGCCTTAGAACAAGAAAGCCAACAGCATATAGTCTGAGGAATAATGTAAACTGAGCAAGATCACATCTACATTCATTAATCAGGTTTCACCGGATCAAATTATTTTCTTACTTACAAACACAGTCCATAAACTTATTCTAAAGAAGACTTTAAAAAAGGTAAATTACATCCCAAAGTTCTTATTTCTTCCCAGAAATTGCAATAAGAACCTAGAATAACTAGTTTGCACACAATTGCAGTTTGAAAGCAGACCTCTGTGGTATGCAAGATGAACCATTCCACAGGGTCAAGCAAGGTCTTTCCTTAAAAATATTTTGAAAAATCTTATCATCCGCATATACTTTTAATGATCCTATTAGACAGTTATTCTGCTCAGTGTCTGATAGTATCTACACTGAAGGAAGAGTAACAATTGTTAAGTTTAGTTATAGTTTTTCTTAGTTACAACCAAAACCCACTGCATTTCCAAGAGATTCAGAACTATGGTACTGGTTTTCAGTGGCATTTGAGCTAAACTAGTGGTATAAAAGCCTGATTTAGGAAGTAAAGGGCACTGCCAGACAGATAGAGCTCTCACTGATCTGACAGAGACATCTTTGAGAGAGAGACGCTCATTCAGCAGTAGGGAAATCACTGAAATCCAGAGGTTGCCAGTGTCTCACGCCAAAGTCACCTTCACTGAACCAGGTGAAGAAAAAAGAAGTCATCATGAAATTTTTGTCATACAGTTCAGCACATGTAGTTCAGCACATGTGAGAATGAATTAATTAAAACATGTGGACCTAAAAACATAATGCATTCTTTCTAGCTCTCCCAGTTTGTGTAGTATAATCAATAGGTATTTGACAAAAATTTTTAAACACAGCCTTATCAAACACGTATACAGTTCACAGTGGGAAACAGAGTGGCAGCCCTGCAAGGACCCGTCATCAACCACTAGTAAGTGAATGAGGCATACAGTAAAATAAAGGAGGTTTTTTGTTGGGTTTTCCTGGGGTTGCTCTTTTTTTTTTTTTTTTTTTTTTTTTTTTGGGGGGGTTTGTTTTTTTTTTTTGTGGGGGGGGGGAGGGGGAGGGAGGGTGTTCCCAGTTCTTGTATCAGAACAGTCCAGAATCTACACAGTCACAATTTCTCAGCTCCTTCAGTTTGCATTAGCCAGCCTTTAAAAACAATTAATCTGAGACATCCAGCCACTGGACAACTGATCTCATGACCTAAAGTAGTTACTTGGACTATCAAGAAACTTTTGTATTCCTTCAATGTATAACTTTTTCAGGAAAGAAAACTGCAGCTAGTCTTAAAGATGTGATGAAAAAAAAATCTGCCACTGTTGGAATTAGCTTGGAAGACTGAATCAATTGGTATCCAGCTCAAGAAATTCTGTGGGCATTGCTGTTTGCCACTACAAAAGCCAAGATCATCAAGGATAATTCTGTACTCCCTGTCATGGTACCTCAGCTTCAAATTAATTTGGCCATCCGATCCTGCAACATCATTCCTCAAAGTACAGCCTTCTGAATGTGGCGTTTCTGGGAACAGCACCAAGATATGACAGCAATCACTGTACGTGTTGTTAATGCCTGTGGCTAGATTTTGTATTTTGGAATACCTTGAGGCAATGGGTAATGTGGATATCAGGCAATTCTTCTGGTGATTTACAAAGTCATATTGCATCTAAATGTACCACGGCAATTATTGTTTGATAAATGATCTAGTCTTCGAAAGAGAGGACACCCTTCCTTCCAAAGGATACATTATGAAACAGTAAAAGTTTTAAGAGGATACAAAGTCACCTTATACTTTGAAACAGTGTACGAACAAGTACTGGTTCTAGTTATCTGAATATAGCAAAACATCAGGTAAATTCACTTTTCTGTCTTAAAAGATCATTAAATAGTTTAAAAATAAAGGTATTTTACTCATATGCTATGCCTTTGCTTCAAGAAAGCTAAACAAACAAAAAGACCCTTGGAATTCTCTCTACTCCCCGTTTTTGAGGAAAAGGCAATATTCAGGAGAAAGTTCTAAGCTATGTCTACGTGATCCTAATTTTCGTATCTCTGATGTTAAGCTTAAGTGATCTAATAGGAATTTTTGATTTCTGAATGCTGTTAAGGCCTGTTTTGCCTTGAGTATGCTAGCCTTAGTAATGCCAAAGGTCTGCAATCCACAGCTCTGTAAGCTTTCCCCTAAGGCACTGAGTCAGTGTTTTCCAGAGCCTCCATAGCAGTATTTTTCTTTTTCCGTTGATGTTCTCAAACTCTAGGTCTTGTGTTGTTATCGTCACAGTCTTGTTTATCCCAGTAGTTCTGCTACCATAGGCACTCGTGGAAACAACTACCACTACAGGGAGAATGGTCCCTCTTCTTTTGCTCACCCTCCCTCACCAGCTTTCCTTACCTTTTGTTTTGTATATTTTAGTTTATAAGAAAGAAAACCAAAATGCAGCACACAGCAAAATAGAAAATAGCTATTTAAATACTTAGTAAATATTGTCCAATAACAAATTTTAATAACCAACGTGCAACAGTTGAACCTAAAAATCACTGCACTCCAATCAGCACTAAAAGCATCAAGAATCAAAACAATCAGTGGGAATTTTCACATGGTCTTGAGTATACAGTGGAAGGGGAGAAGAATGGCAAAACAAATCATCAGCCTTGTCATCTTCATTGTTTCCATCTGCTGCACCAGAGAAAAACCCCAGAGAAAGGTGCTCATCAGGGACCCCCCCACCATTGCCACTGCTTTTCCTGGGCTGCCATTTGGGACAGTCTGCCCTTTTCTTTCCTCTCTCCCATTCGGTTCCTATTTTTCTTGTATTTTCTGCTGAAAGTAACATTCATCATTATACCACACTAGTAAAACCCGACGTAACACCCTTTGTGTAACAACACTTATGAAAATCTAGAATAAAAATTCTTTCCTATGTGTCTAGGCTGCCAGCCCAGGAAAAAGAAGCTGAAGTCAATTTACTACCTTCAAAATCATGGTGAATAGGTCAGAGTGACTCCTGGCATGATTTTACTAGCATTTCCTAGTCTAAGTGTCGGAGCTATATCCTGATTCTGTATTTGGGCAAGGCTCACATTCTCACCTTCTCCTCTGCTTCCCAAAGTGACCATCTCGTGCATTTCTGAAGCAAGATTGACTGGTGTTGAAGGTTTGGGGTTTTCTCAGTCTAGATACCTGAAAACCATTTCCCCTCCTACAGAACATAAGCCAAATCAAAGCTAAACAAACAAAAAAATCCCCAAAAAACAGCAAGAAATTAATTTCTTTGCTCCTCTCCCCCAAAAAAAACTATTCTCAAAGATATATGAAATACTCTGGAAAGCATGTAACAGTCCAGACAAAGTCTAGATTCTTTATCTTTTTTTTTAATCCATTCTATTTACTTTCTGTGCAAAAATGGGGTTTTTTTGCAATTAAAGACAAAATATTGTTCTACCAAAAAAAATGAGTTCTTTAGCCAAACTTTTTTATCAATCTTCTCTAGAAAACTACTTCTGGGCTGAGATATCTCCTTACATAAAATCCAGTGCTTATTTATTCATAGAAAGTATACACTATAAATAATCAATCCTGGTGTGTGTCAAAGCAGAAAAAGAAATCGGTATAAGGTAATAAAGTAGGTTGTAGTGCATTTTTTTTTCCTCCTCCATTTGATTTTTCATCCTTCTGTACATGAAACGTCTAACCATCTAAACATAAAACCTGAGCACATGCTAAAAGTTAGCACAGATTCAGAATTTAAAACGTTTCCACCTGACTTTAAATTCTGATAAAACAAGATCCTCCTGTTTAACATGAATCACCTAAAGGAGACAAATAAATTTAAAAGATCATTTTATGTCTAAAAATTACTTGCTTAAGTTCTAAGCCTATTTACACATAGTAAAATGTGTGTCATGTTGAAGAATCTCATTTTCCCTACCTCCTGTCATTCACCTCTATCCTTGTCTTAACTTTTCAGAGTCACAGTGTCAAGAAGGTTAATGCAGTTACATGAATTTGTGATGGACCATTTCACTCACATTCACTAGGGCAAACATATATGGCTGGCTGGTAAACAATTTACTCCACAGAGAACAAGTTCTTCTTAGCTAAAAAGAGACCTCTGCCAAATTAATACATTAAATGGTATTAGCTGCAAAAGGAGGAGAAAAATCCTGGAACCTGACTATCTTTTTTTAAGCACTAAATTAATACTTCTAGACACTCAAATATTAGGCACAGTGCCACTGAAGACAATGGTATAAAGCAATGTAAAAACAGTGTTAATGAGATCTTATTCATGCTAGTAACCTTTTAAATATACAGTTCACAGCAAGTGAAGAAAAATGGCTCTTAAAAGTGATGATGTACGCATTATGTCCATTTATGTGTATAGGGAACGCTTGTTTATTAAGGACATGAAAGGAAGGCGGGTATTCTGTGTACTCTGAGGAAAAACTGATTTCTTCTGGCTGCTTTATTTCTCACCAAAGATCTACTATTTTAAAAGACAATATTTTGGGCTAGGTAGAGGTACATCAATTCTATTTTGTTTTAAAAAGTGATCAGAGAAAAGATTTGTTAACTATGGAATAACTTAGGTGTGAAGTAATGATACAGCAGCCCCTGCACAGACTCTTCATCAACTATTACATTAACATCTTTGACTGATGTATATGAGTAGGACGAAGATACGTTTTACCTTAATTTTCTCCCCTCCTCTGCCAGGTACCAGTGACAGAACCATCAAAACCCACATAGTTTGTCAAGCCTGCCTTTATATAATCCCAGGTAAATTTCTCCACATCCTGCATGCTCTTCTCTGCAAGAGTAACTTCTCTGAGGAACTGCAGATTAATAGTAAAATTTGCCATACTGGGAAAAAAAAAAAAACAAAACACAACCAACAAACTAAAAAAAAAACAAAAGCAAAAACAAAAACAGAACACCCAAAAAAGTCATGTATTTGAAATGAACTAGAAAAGACAATTTATTATCATTCTTAGGAAAAATGGGATAAAAACAAACAAAACAAACAATCCTAAATAGAAACATATTCAGTGATGATACCACAGGATATGGTTTCCTTGAAAAGCAAAGGTGTTATTTTAATAAATGCTTTATTTAGACAAAAAATATTATAAGATTATTCAGGAGAAAACAGCCTCAATTTCAAAGAGTACAATCTAGATCCCTACGGAGTGATGATGATACTAAGAATCATATTTTTACCTTGACCCATATAGTGAATTTACTTCTAATATATCGCAACCCCTCACACTAAACCAGACTCTCGCGTCCAAAAGCATCACCTCCTCTTGTAAGTCTGCCTTGACTCATATCCCGCTATTATAAACTCTCCAGAATCCAGTATTTGAACTGCCCCTCCTCTTAGTACTCTATGCTCTAGTATGTCTACTGTCCCTATGTGTCATCCCCACATTCTTATCCTTTTCTTATATTCTCATACTGTTCCTTTAGTGAGTGCTATGTATTTGTTTTGAGACCCTACCAAAACTGCAACTGACTTCTTACCTCAACCCACTCACTCTTCTCCGTTTTTTGTTTTCTGTGAAAGCAAATCATGTTAACCTTTCTTTGAAACTGGTAATCTGTCTGCAACTCATTGCCTGTTTACAGTATCTGACTAGGATGGGCATCTTAAGGCAAGGAGAAGAGAAGGAAAACACCACACCAACTTGGGGATAATGAATAAGAGAAGGAAGGGTTGGCTCATTTTAGAAGCATCCTCATCTTGCACATAGGAAAAGGTAAGAACTGGAATATGCAGTCTTCTCACCTTAGATATAATTATGCTCAGGGCTTAGCTTTCAGGCCTTAAGAGGCAGAAGTGGTGTTAAAAATACTATCATTGCAGTTAAGAAACCCGTGATTTTTCTTCCAAAATGGAGCTAGACCACCTCTCATCATCCTTATGGACGCTTCTGGCTCCAGGCAATATCTTGCCTAACTTTACATATTTTGGTTCCTCTTGAATAAACCAGCTCTAACTGGTTTCAGAAAGCAGTGAAGTATCAAGCCTAACCAAATGGCCACCCTCCAGGGGCAAACACAAACTGAAGTATACCACAGAAGGATGTTTCTGTGAAGTGTTATGGTCCAGTGATCATTTACTCATATACCAAATGCAAGATTTATTTAGCTTTCCACTCTTATCTAGCTAATAGCTAAGAGAATTCAACACACTACCACTATTACAACTGCTCCCGTCTCCTGTCCATTCTACAGCATTGCTAATATAACTTCTACATTGCCAATATAATTTCTGTTGCAAGAACAAGAAATCCTTCACAAAAAGGCACCCAAATTCAGCATAACAGAAATGCTAATGCAAATCACCCAAGAGATAATGAGGTTTTTGCTTCATCTATTGAAGCCATCATCATCATATTGACCAGTATTACACCTTTAATAAGTCATGAATGGAAGAAAGCACTTCACAGGATTTAGGATGCTAAGAAAAATGACAAAGTTACAGAGAAAGAAAAAACAACAGACAAACAAGAAAAAAAAGGCAGGAAAAGCAGAAAGAGAGAAAATGAAAGATCCTAATTACGTGTTTTAATTTCAGTTTTCTGAAGCAAAATTCTTAGACAGGACAGATTTGGGCAGGAGGACAGTTCACTAGAACATTTCATTTCCAAAGCAAACAGGGAAAGGAAAATAGACAATTTCAAGGAGAAATGCGTATTTGCTACACTGTAGTGCAAATAAAGACAGGCCAGCTCTTCCAGTGGGGAACTACTTTTGCTTGTGCTTACATTCCACTCCAAGATCATAACAACTCAGCGTAAGATAATAGTGCATGCTAACTGCGCTGTTAACCCACTGCATTTCAGTAACATCTCACCTCTGTACCAGATCAGGGCAGACAAATCAATGCAGCATGTCTTTCACAGTCCAGTACTACAAAAATCTTACTGACCCTTCTAATTTACTCTGTTCTTTAAATATAAGTGCCACCTGGCCTGCATTATCAAATTCCTAAGGCGCTGTATCGGAAACATTATCTATATGTAAAGATGACATCAAACCAATATAAACACTAAGCATTTATCTTCAAAAACCATAATTCACAGTTCAGCTACAAGACGTTGAGAAAAAGACATAACAAACCTAAGATGTTCTCTTAATAACTGTTAACCTATTTAGATTGAAGCAGTAAGTCCACCTATCGTGCACTATAACGTGTGCATCTGAACTAAAGCAAAGTATTACCACAATGAGCATGAAATGAATATGCTAACTCTTTCCTAAGGAGATCTCCTCCAGCTCCATGATTAATTTCCTGTTACGCCAATTGCTATTATTTAATCTGTCAAAAACCAGTGGATCTACATCATCTGTCCCCCAATTCACCACCTGCACCTTGGAAACTATGCGCACTGAACATTTCTAATTCGGGCAGCAGACCTACTGCTGGCTGTGTTAATACAAATTCACAGCCTCGGGCGCCACAGCTCATCTGTCCAGCTGTGCATAATTTGCAGAAAGTTCTACTTCCCCTCACGCCACTGTGTACTGAGAACTTATCTTTGCTTTCATGTAGATGATGTAAAATGCAGTAGGCAGACATTATAATAATTACATTAGTGATAGAGATATATTTGGCTTGGGAAACTCCAGCCAACAAATCAGTGACTATGCACCCTGCTGAGAAGCAACAGTCTGATTGACAAATGTTGTCTTGAAGTACTGCACTGAACCATCTGCTCTAAAGTTTGGGTGAAGGGTATATTTCATACAGCAATAACTCACTAGCTGCTTCCTCTAGTTGTTGCTGGACTCTTTGTTCTTCACTTGCTTGAAACATCCCATGAAATTCAGATACAGTCCTATTACTTTACAAACTTCAGAGTTTTGGTAAAAGCGGATGTAGCAAAGATTCACATGGGCTTCACCACTTCTTCCACAATTCCTCTGGAATTCAGGAGAGGATTTTTGCCCTTTTTTGTCACAATTGCCTATAAAATAATATTGAAATCTATGATCTAAAAACAGTACAACTGAACATCCAGGGAGACAGCCTAACAGCATTACAAAGTTAGTCTGGAGACAAAGCAAAAATTGTCTCTTCAGCACAACCACAGCTAACGAGAGGACTGCATGGAAAGGTGTACAAACTGGATGTGTGTGCTCCATCTGTTTGGTTACTAACACGTATCCAGCTTCTGTTGAAAAGCAAATCCAAGAAATTTCAGGAAGCAATCACAGATAGTAACGAGGCTGTACAACGATTTGTCTCTATAAACACAGTCACCAACGGAACATCAGTTGAGACAGCGTGTGTTCCTATATCATCTAGGATACTTTTCTAGTGTGCATAATCATCCACATTTATCACAAGCTCCTCAAGGAAGGGATGGAATGCATTATTTTTAAGAGCCTACCGCTTGCTTTGTCACTTTTCAAACAAAGGTTTGAAGGCAATTTCATTAGCAGAACTTAACATGTTGGGATAAAACTTTTAAGCTGTATGACATTGCCAGTTCTATGCAAATACACCATATAATTCTATCCAAATACTGCTTACTCATGGGGCCTGACCAAAAAGCCTTTTGAAATTAACACGAATCTTTGCACTGAATCCAACAAGACCTGGTCCCATGACACTAATCTGTCAATGGTCCGTTAATCTCAGTCCTATTACACAGGTCTGTTAATATTAATGGTTTATGCCACATCTAATAAGAAAATTAGTAAAAATTCATTGTACACTAGACAGCATATGACATATCTCATACAGTCCCATATGAATAACATACTGATTTTGTTCATTTGAAAAGACAGATCTGGAGATCATTCACAGTAGATCAGAAAAGGCAGAATCATATCTCAAAGCACAAATATATTCTCTACATAATTTTCAGGTAATTTGTTCTGTATATGCCCAAGTGCTCAAAAGAGATATTTCATGAATAAGTGATATAGATCGGCAGAGTGAAGTAAGAAAAGTAGTAGAGAGGAAGGAAAAAAAAGTTTTATTATTTTCAGAAAAAGAATTTTTAGATGTATAATTAATTATACTATTGATAAAATTTGAGTAATTCCCTGCTCTTTTTAATAGCAGAGTTCTGCATACTGCCTGCAAAAAACTTTATTTAACAGAAGAAAACCTGGCTAGGACATCTACTTTGCAAGCTTAAGATTCATGGAAATCTTAAAAATTAAGTCTAAAATCAGGACTGCAAAAGTCATCAGGAAATGAAGATACAGAAATAAACACTAAGAATCTGGTTCCATTCCAGATTCTTTATTTCAAAATGAGGCTATCAGCTTTGTCCTTGCTTTATTACTTTTGGATGGATAGGAAGTAGGGCTTTTATATATCAGAAGTCAAAAGTATAACATATAAGGTAGTATTTGTTTATTGGAATAAAACAAATAGGTATTTGGAGCTGATTACTGCACAGTCTGTTTTGGAATAAAAAACCCCACCAAACAGAACAGCTATTGAAGTTTGTCCACTCACTTTCCACCAGAGTTCAAAAACATAAAAGAAATCCTGTTACAGAAAATATAACTAATTTATTTGAGCCCCCTCCACAGTCTTTCTAAACAGTTTGTTTTGAAAGAAGACTTGTCATTAACCTGACTATTTTTTCACTAAGGGTTCAAACTGACTTTAAAACGCGAAGAAGCTTGATCGCCAACCGAGAGACATCTGGCAACAATATCACAAGATCACCACAGGATGGCACTGATCAACATGGCTGGCCAGCCTGACTTGGAAAGACCATTAACTTGACAGCAACACACAGAACACGGTCCCAAGAGTCTGAAAATCTGTTCCTTCCAGTTCTGTACTGGGCCTGTAACCAACGCAGACACCACAGCAACAGGCATTTTCAAAATAATCAAGCCATTAGACCACTTGAAGCAATACTTTGGGACAGAAATCCTATTCATGATGGTCCTCTTCCATTTCTGGCTCTACTAGACCTCTCCTGAACGACAGTGACTACCTCCACTTGGAGGACAAAGGAAAGGTCTTACCTCTGGACCCATCTGCACTGAGAAGCAGTGGGCTATATAGTTTTGTCTACCGCATTCAATAGAAGCAAATCTGAAAGATACTGTTACATGGAAGTTTGCTACCATCAAATCATGCCAATACTATTTCATCTGTCATATATTATGGTGAAATATTGAACTCGCTTAGTCTCAATAATGTGTGAAAATAAATCTCAAAATTATTTTTTATTTATTTAAAAATAAACTCATATAGAAGGAAATAAAAATGAGTTAATTCTACATATGAAATCCTAACAGTTACTGTAGAATTAACTATAATTGACTGCTGGCTAATCTAGGAAGAAAACTAAACATTTCATTCTACAAATCTCTTACATAGTTACATTATTATTAAAATATTACATTCTATCTGTAGGCAAGGAAAAAGCATTCTTTTAAAGGAAGTTATTTGAATAACATTAAATTATGACAGCCATGTACTCCTCTAGTTTTCAGAGTGAACTGAATCAGTCCCCAGTGATACTGTCTCAAATATTTTTTTTCTAGTAAGGGTGCCATTCATTTTCAAAGCTTACCTCTCTTGAAAGGCTCAGCCTCCCCATCAAGTTGCAGATCTCAGTGAGCACATAAATAACAGAAGACAGACAACCATGGAAAGTCCTAACCCTCTACTGAAGCTAGTCAGTGGCATACACTTACTGAAATACATCCTAAGACACTGAGTGGTGTGTGGGCTCAGCACAGAAGACAGCAGAAAGAAAGAATCATACATTGTGACATCAGTGACTACAATTTATTTTTAGATTATTACAGTACAAATCTGAGCATTCCTGGCTAGGGATCCTTCCAGTATGTGGTCATGCATTCGGTTTGAAATAGCCAGGCCACTGGTAAAGCCCCACTGCAGATCTCACAGGAACAGTCAGTGTTCTACAAGGGCTGCTTCTATTCAGATCCTCATGCAAGCTATGCATACCAGCCTTAAAGTAGCCCTGTTTCATATACAGCTTATTCTTAATGCCAAAATTCATCCCTATTAGTTTACACGGGTTAAAGAGGGATGAGTTTGCCTCTAACATCTCCAGAGTAATTTCCTACCTTTTAAATTCAACAACTGCAAACTGTCTATAAATCATATTTTTCAATTTTCTCTTCTCTACCCTTATATCCATTTTCAAGTTGTGAAAAGTTGATTAGCATTGTGCCCTATTCATTGCAAATAATTTTCCAAGAATATTGTCAATAAAACTTGTCTTTCCTCCACTAGACAGCAAGGTGGTTCCTTTCTTTGATGTTTGGGGTTTTTTTATTGGTGCTTTTTATTTTTTTCTTTCAAATCCAATCTAGGGACTACTAAAACAAATACAAAGAGTAGAGAACTATTAAAAGGTGACAGAGTTGAGTACATAACCCTGTCAGGTGTGAGTACTGAAATGGCTCACAGCATAAATGCTTTACAAACATTGCTTGAGAGCACCTGAGTTGAACTGTGACAGAGGATAGCTGCAGTTGGACATCAGAGACTTACATTGACTTGTGCAGCTCATGTTTATGTTTTGGTTTTATTAGATTTTTAAATTTTTTTTTAAAGACTCACAGCCTTATAATTCAGTGCACATAACCAACCAATCTTACTCATGCAGAAGAGATCCTGAATCTCGATGACAAGTCTTCAAGTGACAGAATGACTAAATTATATGCTGGTTATAGCATGATGCTTATTCCTGTCCTACCCAGGTGGAGCTGTTCTTTACACTATGTGATTCAGCCATCAAAGAGCAGCATGTGTGTTTGAAAGGCCAAGAGCAGGCTGTATTTAGAACGCATCAAAAACAAATGTGCAGACCTCTATGCAGCAGTCGGTAAACATTCCTTGAATCACTCTTTTGTTAAAAAAAAGCCAAACAAATCCCTGTTTCTATACGATACCTTTAATACAAAGCTTCAGTTAAACAGCTTTTCTTTCTGCCTCTTGCCTTCATCTCTACGTGACAGGTCTTCAGCTGAAGGATGCCTATTAAGATTGATGCTTTTATCAACTGTAAAAATTGTCAGGTGAATGATCTGCCCAAGAACATGTCATCAGCTAAAAAGATAAAGTCTTTGTAAGAATAAAAAAATCTATAGGATAGCACGGCATCTCCAGTAAAGCTACCAGTTTTGTCACTTGTCCTAATTTAATCCAGTTGGACTGTTTCATTCACGCTATGAGGCTTGGTTTTGTTTGCTTGCATTGTGACACCTTTAAAAGAAATGACACTTCATCACTGACCACTGCATTCTGCTGATCAAGAAAAAACAGGAATTTTTGAATTTACAGTTGGCATGTTTGTGATACAGCGCTCCATCTTAAAACAATACCAGACGAGTAATCACTCCAGAAATGCAGAAGGAAGAAAATGTATTTTCTCGTCTACATGATTGTTTTCCAGTAGAGATCAAACCTAAGGGCCACTAAATTCACTGAAAAAAAAAAAAAAAAAAAAAAATTTTAAAAAAGGATTTAAATTAGCTTTGAATTAGAATCCTCGTGAGGACCAAGACATTTTGGATGTCAAACTGTATTTCAGTTTTAGTATCTGGTACAACTTAATAGGTTACACTTGCACACAGCATACCAACAATGACTGCACCTGTATGATATAGAGGCATATGAATACAGAAGAGAGAGAGAGCAGTAACAGCTGTATTTATACACAAAGAAGCAGTAATCTTAAGATGATAAAAATGAGTAGCTCAAAATTAAATTTTATTTTATATTATTCTTCGAAAATTACATGCCATCATAGATCTTCCTGTTTTGAGTTACCAGAAACTGCATGGCATGCTTTCATGTTTTCAGTCTTTAATGATTCATTGGAATATGATTCATAAATGTCACCTTAATGGGTGACAATAAGACAATGCGTGTAACCCTCTACCCAGTAGTATAAACAAAAAATATTTGAAATGTCCTGCCTTAACGCACATCTATATAGGTGCTATCTATACAGAAGCCAACACAGGTGATATTAATAGATAGACTATGAAATGCATATTTTCTAAGTAAAATCAAAATAAAATGCAGGGTCCATTTGACAAACAAAATCAGCTCACTTTTACAAAGCAAAGTTGTGTTCCGATCTAGGAATTAAAATTAGTGGAAATAATTACTTATTTTCTTAGGGTGACAGAAAAATAGTTTATTTCTTTAGCGCTAACAGACGATTTATAAATCTAATAATTAATAAACTTAATTTGTGTCCCGTGGGATGTGGACTATTGCCCTTCCATTCATGAGATATCTAAATTAGCAGTTGTTTTAGGAGGAGAAAAATATCAGAGATTTCCATTTCTGCATAACTGCTTGTAAATTCATCCAATTAAGCTTTGCTTTCTGATCACCTACTATTAAACATACGCATATACGCCCTTAACATTATTAATCATTCAAAAACAATAATCAGTCTAGAATTGTACAGGCGTTTGCTTCCAACACTGATCAAACACGGCTAAAGAGCTGCGCTTTTTTTCTCCTTTTTTTGTTTTTTTTTCGGTGGCGCTTTGGTTTCAGATACAAAACACCTGAACTCGCGTACGCGGTCCCGCCACCCTCGCGCCAA